>NW_022436967.1:1831018-1835577 GCF_009761245.1 Sapajus apella
GTCTTGCTCTGTCACCAGGCTGGAGTACAGTGGTGCAATCTCGGCTCACTGCAACCTCTTCCTCCCTGGTTCAAGCAATTCTCCTGCCTCAGCCTCCTGAGTAGCTGGGGCTACAGGCGCATGCCACCATAGCCAGCTAATTTTTCTATTTTTATTAGAGACAGGTTTTCACCATGTTGGCCAGGATGGTTTCAATCTCTTGACCTCATGATCTGCCTGCCTTGGCCTCCCATAGTGTTGGGATTACAGGCGTGAGCCACTGCACCTGGCCATAAATTCTAACTTTAAGTCATTTCTTTGCTCCCGAACTGGGCATAGTTTGTTAGACGCAGCCAGATCACATCTTGAACACTTTGCTAGTTACAGATTTCCTCTGCCAGATTCCTTAGGCTGTCACTTTTCAGTTTAAACTTCCACAGATGCCTAGGGCATGGACAGAATACAGCCAAACTCTTTGATAAGGAATAACATGTGTGACCTTTGCATCAGCTCCTTATAAATGCCTCATACTCATTTGAGACTTTGGTGGCCTTGACCTCACTGTCTGTATCACTATCAGCATTTTGGTCACAACCATTCAACCAGTCTCTACGAAGTTTTAAACTTTCTCTCATCTTCCCGTCTTCCTCTGAGCCCTCCAAACTCTTCCAACCTCTGCCTATTACCCAGTTTCACAGGGTAATAATTGTTTTTTCCGTATTTACAAATAAAAATGTTGTTTCCACATTTTTGGGTATAATTATAACAATACCCCACACCTGGTTCCCACTTTCTATTAGGCATTCTTGTGTTGCTATGAGGAAATACCTAAGATTGGGTAATTTATAAAAAAAGATGTTTAAGTGGTTCATAGTTCTATAGGCTGTACCGGAAGCATAGTGCTGGCATCTATTTCTGGGGAGGCCTCAGGAAGATTTTACTCACAACAGAAGGCAAGCAGGAGCGGACAGTTCACATGACTAAAACAGGATCAAATGAGAACTGGTGGGTGGTGGGGAACAGATTTTTAAATGACCAGATCTCATGTGAACTCAGACCAAAAGCTCACTTATCACCAAGGGTATGGCTCAAGTCATTTATGAGTCATCTGCCCCCATGATCCAGACACCTCCCACCCGGCCACACCTCCAACACGGGGGATTACATTTCAACACAAGATTTGGATGGAGACAAATATCCAAACTGTATCAGATTTTAAGATTTTAAAAGAGTGACCATGTGCAATGGCTTATATCTGTAATCCCAATTTGCAGAGCGCTAAGGCAGGAGGATCACTTGAACCCAGGAGTTTGAGGCCAGCCTGGGCAACATAGTGAGACCCTGTCTCTGCCAAGAACGAAAACACTGCTTTGGCCTGGTGGTGAGTGCCTGTGTTTCTGTCTACATGGGAGGCTGAGGTGGAAGGATTGCTTGGGCCCAGGAGTTCAAGGTTGCTGTGACCTATGATCATTCCATTACATTCCAGTCTGGGTGACAGAGTGGGACCTATCTCTGAAAATAATAATAATAATTGCTATTA
This sequence comes from Sapajus apella, assembly GCF_009761245.1. Lineage (NCBI taxonomy): Eukaryota > Metazoa > Chordata > Mammalia > Primates > Cebidae > Sapajus > Sapajus apella. The sequence goes on from NW_022436967.1 coordinate 1,832,538, forward strand.
TTTAAATTTGGCTGAAATATGTGAGGATGAGAGGATGAGTAATTTGGTCTAAATTATCTGCCTACATTGCTAAGCCATTGGAAAACTGCACGGCAAAACTTCTGATTTTCTGTACAATCTAATCATAGCTAGTAATTATATCCAATCAAATTTTATGTATAGCACCCACAACTAGGTTAAGTGGAAATATATTTTTAATACATGCTTTTTGATGATGATAATGGTGAAGTGTTGAAAAAGTAACTAAATTAAACTGATTTATATTTTAACAAGCACAGTTTTGTCTAGGTAAAACTGATGAGGATAATTAGAATATTTCTCAATGAAGTTTATTATGGATTCCAAAATATACTTTTACATAGGATAAATAAATTGAATCCTTTCATTTTCTTCTGGAAATGTATTATATATAAAAAAGAAGGGGGGAAGGTAATTAAAGGAAAATCTCCCTGATTCTGATAGCCTTTAAGTATCAAAGTAAACAGAAATAACCTATTCCAACTGCTGTTTCCATTGACAAAATAGTCGCCTATAAATTAAAAAAAATTAGTAGCAAAAATATGATGCAAAGAATCATAGAAATTGGACAAAACCTTTTTTTTCTCTAAGCTTAAGTCTTCTAGACAATTTATATGACAGTAGACTGCACTGACTTATTTATGCAGTCTTTTATTTATTTGATTATACATGCCTTGTCACTCTACTCCTCTATCAGGAAAGATTGTTGCTAATGTGCACAATATTTTTATAGCCTGTCTGAAAGTACCAAAATCAGCACTAATAAACCCAGTATAAAATATTGCCGTTTAGTTAAGTAGTATTGCCTGAACCACCGCAATATGAATAAAATAGGTGCATTTCAACTTATTTTTTTTCACGTACACTGCTGAAAAGATTTCTGGGTAATGACTGTTTTGAGCATCAGTTTCTTTTCATGTTTTGTTGTTGATAATGTTGTTGGTGTTTTACATGTAGTTACGAGTTTCAATAGACTTCTCTCTGAACTACAAAGGTGGATTTTAAAGTAGTATGTACGTTAATATGAGACATGCATAGTATGAAGGTAGAAAAACATTTTATTCGCACATGTGTAGTCTCAAAAATTATCTCCATTTCTCTTTTCTCGGTAAGTTGCTAGTGGATGTACTCCACCAGTGATGTTTAAAATTTGCATCAACTTAACTGAATGAGGGATGCCCAGATATATGGCTGAACATTATTTTGAGAAAGTCTGTAAGGATGTTTTCAGATCACATTAACATTTGGATCATTAGACTCCATAATGCAGATGGCCTTCATTCAATGTCAGGTAGTTATTGTTCAATCCACTGAGTGCATAAATAGAGTAAAACATGGAAGAAAGGAGGATTTATCCCTTTTTCTGTATGACTACTTTAGCTGGCATGTATGACTACTTTAGCTGGTCTCTTGCCTTGGGACCAAGACACACATCATTTTGCTTCCTTGATTCTCAGACCTTTAGACCTAGACCAACTTACACGACTGGCCTTTCTGGGTCATCAGTTTCTATGTGGTAGATCATGGGGCTTCTCAGCTTCCACAACCATATGAATCAATTACTTATAATAAATCTCTTTATATCTTACATATTATTTCTCTGCAGAACCCTGACTAATATACCACTAAAAAGAAGTAAACTAAGAAAAAAGAAAAGATACTTATATGGCCTAGAAGGAAGATCCAATGTGCAAGTAGAAGGGAACCTCCAGTGTGAAAGCGGAAAGGTCCTCACATTAGGAAAACTTAGTCACAAGCCTCAAGAGCAATCAGCCCAGGCTGGAGACTTTTAGTGCTCAACAAGGAAATATGTCTCTGAGATATGAACTCAGTAAAGCATTCGATGTGCTTGAATGTGCTAAGAGGAGGTTGATTCTAACAGCAGGAATTTTGGAGTAAATTTTGGAGTAAATTAATGGCATGTTCCCATTTAAGTAAATGGTATGTTCTCAGTTAAGTAAATAAGAGAAGAAAGTTGGTTGGAAAATTAAGTTCTGGCTGGGTGCAGTGGTTCACCACTGTAATCCAAGCACTTTGGGAGGCCAAGGCTGAGGTCAGGAGTCCCAGACTAGCCTGACCAAGATGATGAAACTGTCTCTACTAAAAATACAAGATTAGCTGGATGTGGTGGCGCACGCCTGTAATCTCAGCTACTTGGGAGCCTGAGGCTGGAGAATCACTTGAACCCAGAAGGTGGAGGTTGTAGTGAACCAGGATGCTGCATTGCACTCCAGCCTGGGCAACAAGAGCAGAAAAAGAAAAAAAGAAAGAAGGAAGAAAGAGAGAAGGAGAGATAGAAAGAAAGAAGAAAGAGAACTAAAGTTCTGCCAGAAGTTACATTCTATGTAGATAGAAACGAAGACTAAACTGTGACTAGCCTTTACCGCTCTACATAGTCAAAATAAAAACCTGAATGCCAATTAAACAATAAAGTTATAAATATATTTTGAGAAAGGGATGAGAAGTGTGAAATATGGGAAAATATGGTTTAAAACATAGGAAATAAAAGAAAACTTAATCTTCAGTTTTCATGGTAGGAAGCCAATAGATACTGTCTTAAAAAAATCATGAAGTAGCAATGTAAGTGTATATTTTAAGGATGTGAAGAAAAATGTCTAACAAAACAGCTAAGAGAATGGGATGAAGATATGTGACTGCTATTTCTCTTACTACGCTTTATAAATCCTTTTGATTGTTTAAACTATGTGAAAATAAAATTAAAGAACATGAACGGACATGCTTCAATACTGGGTATCACTAAACAATATTATGTTATCTATAAGGTGTTGCCCTTAAAGAAACATTCTGATTTTTTCAAAAGTAGTTGAACTTCACAAGAAATATTCTGCCAGGTGCTTTTTAAAGAATCTACGTCCAACTATATTTTTAAATCGGTTTTGCTTCCACCCTGTTCAACAAAATTCAAAAGCAGTTTGATAACATTCATAATAAAGCCAGCTACTTAATTTAGATAATAGAATTATAGATTTAAAGAAAACACTGGAAATTATATAGCCAACCT
>NW_022436967.1:1835587-1853556 GCF_009761245.1 Sapajus apella
GTGGGAGATAATAATTTATTGAACTAAATGTGATAATATATATAAGCTGTATCTCTGGCATAGAATGTTCTCTAAAATACAACATTACCACCAAGGTCAATAATATAAACCTATGCTATGGGTAAAATGTAAGAAGGGGAAGTGTATGCTAATTAGCATGATAATATAATTTATCATGCAATATAGACAATCTTTAGAAGGAAAGAGGGCAGTGCTAACAATAAGGCCATGTCCACAGGTTAAATCAGGATTGTCTCAGGCAAACTGGAATGTAAGATCTTCTTGTTCTGATGTAGCGGGATTAACATAAGAAATGTATAAGTGAGACTAGCTGCTGTGCAAAACGGAGGTCATATGAATGGTATGTGAGGTACATGTAGTACCTGGAAAAAAGCTGGTAGCACACTTACCAAATATTTCACCAATAACTTTACGAACTCTCCCAGTGGTAGGAAAGCTCTTGAAGGTAAATAACAACAACAACAAGAAACAAAGAAACAAAACAACAAAAAACAACATCAGGCATTTGAAAGATATGGAGGAACAAAGCCTACAAAAACAGCAAAGTTGGCTAATTTCTGTTAAGTTGGCTGATTGATTTCTGTCAAGCAGAGAGATATGAGAAGCCGAGGACTAGTGATGAAAGGCTAGAATTGAGAGCCTTTAATTCTAGCTTTTTGGTAGCTAGAGTGGCTTTTTGGTAGCTTAAAAAGAAACAAACAAATAAAAAGATTTGGCGGTACAAGTTTTGTTATGTGTATTACATGGTAGTGAAGCCTGGGCTTTCCATGTAACTGTCATACAAAAAGAGGACAGTGGGCTGAGCAAGGTGGTTCATGCCTGTAATCCCAGCACTTTGGAAGGCCGAGGCGCGCGGATCATGAGGTCAGGAGATCAAGACCATCCTGGACAACATGGTGAAACCCTGTCTCTACTAAAAATACAAGAAAAAAAAAAAAAAAATTAGCCAGGTGTGGTGGCATGCACCTGTAGTCCGAGCTGCTAGGGAGGCTGAGGCAGGAGAATTGCTTGAACCTGGGAGGCATAAGTTACAGTGAGTCAAGATTGCACCATTGTACTTCATCCCGGGCAACAGAGCAAGACTGTCTCAAAACAAACAAACAAACAAACACACAAACAGAGTACATTGTATTTGTTAGGTAATTTCTCAATGGTCATCCTCCTCCCACCCTCTTCCCACCCTCCCATTTTTCCGAATCTCCAATATCTATTATTCCACTCTCTAAATTCATGTATACACATTATGTAGCTCCCACTTATAAAAGAGAACATGTGGTATTTGCTTTTCTGTTTCTGATTAGTTCGCTTAAGATAATTACCTCCAGTTTCATCCTCTTTGCTGCAAAAGACATGATTTCATTCTTTTTATGGCTGAGTAGTATTCTGTATACATCACTTTTTCTTTATCCAGTCATCTGTTCAGGGACACAGATTGATTCCATATCTTTATCTTTGCTATTTTGAAGAGGGCTGCTTTAAACATATGAGTACAGGTGTCTTTGTAAAATAATGATTTATTTTTCTTGGAGTAGATACCCAGTAGTGGGTTGGCTAGATCGAATGATAGTTCTATTTTTCAGTTCTTTGAGAACTTCTGTACTGTTTTCCATAAAGATTGTGCTAACTTTTTAGTAATAGTCATTCTGTTTAGTGTAATATGGCATCTCATTGTGGGTTTAATTTGCATTTCTCTGATGATTAGGGATGCTGAACGTTCATGTTTCTTGGACATTTGTATGTCTCCCTTTGTAAAATGTCTGTTCATGTCCTTTGCCTACTTTTTGTTGGCATTATGTATTTTTTTGTGTTGAGTTCTTTGAGTATTTCATGGACTCTAGATATTAGTCTACATAAATGCATCCGTTTTGTAGGATGCATAGTTTGAAAATATTTTCTCTAATTCTATAGGTTGCCTCTTTGCTTTTTTGATCTTTTGCTGTGTGAAAGCCTTTTAATTTTATTAAAATCCATTTGTCTATTATTATTTTTTTGTTGCATTCGCCTTTGAGGTATTAGTCATAAATTCTTTTCCAAGGCCAATGTCCAAAATAGTTTTTCCTAGGTTTCCTTTTAGAATTATCATAGTTTCAACTATCACATTTAAGTCTTTAATCCTTCTTGAGTTAATTTTTGTATATTATGAGACAAAGGGGTCCAGGTTAATTCTTCTGCATATGGCTACCCTGTTTCCCTAGTACCATTTGTGGAATAGAGTGTCTTTCTTCAGTGTATGCTTTTGTCTACTTGGTTGAAGACCAGTTGGTTGTAGGTATGTGGCTTTATTTCTAGGTTCTCTATTTGTGTTTTTTTTTTTTTTTTTTTTTTTTTTTGAGACAGAGTTTCACTCTTGTTACCCAGGCTGGAGTGCAATGGCGCGATCTCGGCTCACCGCAACCTCCGCCTCCCGGGTTCAGGCAATTCTCCTGCCTCAGCCTCCTGAGTAGCTGGGATTACAGGCATGCGCCACCATGCCCAGCTAATGTTTTGTATTTTTAGTAGAGACGGGGTTTTACCATGTTGACCAGGATGGTCTCGATCTCTTGACCTCGTGATCCACCCGCCTCAGCCTCCCAAAGTGCTGGGATTACAGGCGTGAGCCACCGCGCCCGGCCCTAGGTTCTCTATTTTAGTCCATTGATCTAGCTGTCTGTTTTTATACCAGTACCATAGTATTTTGGTTACTATATTCTTGTAGTATAATTTGAAGTCAGGTAATATGATGCCTTTAGCTTTTTTCTTTTTGCTTAGGATTGCTTGGCTACTTGGGATCTTTTTTGATTCCATATGAATTTTAGGATTTTTTCTCATTTGGTCTAAAATGAAATTGGCATTTTGATAGGAATTGCATTGAAATTCTAGATTATTTGGGGCACTGATGTTGTTTTAATAACATTGATTCTTCTAATCCATGAGCATGGGATGTTCTTCCATTTTTTTGGGTATCATCTATATATTTTCTTTTATCAGTGTTTTTATTGTAGAGATCTTTCATCTTCTTGGTTAAATGTATTCCTAGGAAATTCTGTTTTTTTTTTTTTTCTATTTTGAGACGGAGTCTCAATCTGTCACCTAGGCTGGAGAGCAGTGGCAAAATCTCAGCTCCCTGCAACCTCTGCCCCCCAAGTTCAAGTGATTCTTCTACTTCAGCCTCCCTAGTAGCTGGGACTACAGGCATGTGCCACCACACCTGGCTAATTTTTGTATTTGTAGTAGAGATGGGGTTTCACCATATTGGCCAGGCTGGTCTCAAACTCCTGACCTTGTGATCCACCCACCACTCAGCCTCCCAAGGTGCTGAGATTACAGGTGTAAGCCACCACACCCAGCCTCCTAGGTACTTTTTTGGGTAGCTATTGGAAGTGATATTTAGTCCTTGATTTGTTTCTCAGCTTGGTCATTACTGGTGTATTGAAATACAACAGATTTTTGTACATTGATTTTGTATCCTGGAAGAACTAGCACCAATAATACTGACGCCATTAAAAAAAATCAAGGAAAAGGGAATCCTCACTTATTAATTCTAAAAAGAAAGTGTCATTTCTTGCAATGGAAGAACAAACAAAGCAGAGCAGCTAACTGGTTTGCAGAGCTTTGGAGACTATTAAATGTTCAGCCCTTAAAGATCTATAATGCTGAGGTGAGGGTCTTAGAAGGAATTCGAGACCCTGAAATATGAGCTGAAAATATCTCTATTTTATCTGAAGGATGCTGTCCCTGCATTACTCTACCGAGCCCTCATAGCCAACATCTATGCTAAAGATGTTGAAAAAGATTTTTTCTCTCAGAAAGACAGATAGAGGAGCTTCTTAAAGAGCTTGTCTTCTGATAGTTGATAAGTAACTAAGTGATAGAGATGGAAGAAGATTTTATACACAAAGAGCTCCCATGTACAAGAGTCAGGAAACTACTCCCGAGATTGGAATTATATAAATATAATCAAATATAAGAAGGATAAGAAATAATTCATTAACTTGGGACACAGAATATAAACTCTGGCAAACATTGGGCGGTGGAGTATATTCACTGTTAGGGTAGCTTTCAGAAGCCTAAGAAAAGCAATGGTTAGTGCTGAGTGATATGGAAATGATTGAGTTTCCCTGGCTTAGTGGAACCAGGAATTACGTGGCTGTGCAAGGTGGACATTTTGTAATGGATCGATTATATGAAGATCAGCTGGGCATGAGGCCCCAGAGGACATATGAGAAATGAGCTGTTAAAAGGTACACTAACGTCACTGTGGATTTTATTTCTTCTGCAGACAGAGACTAAGAGTTGGAGAGGGAACCGCTAATAGAACTGAGTTCCTTACTGTCCATTGGGATAATTGGGCTCTGAAATAATAGAAGCCAGATGGCATCACTTAACCAGAAAATAGGCCATGAAACTACATTTACCTAAAGCAATGCTTGAGGGATGAACAAAAGCACTGCTCCACAAGGAAATATAGAAATGTTTCACAGAATATGATATTCTGAGGAGCAAAATAGAATGGCAGCCAAGGAGTAAGTTATTTACCATCTACAGTCAGTAAAGGGCAGCAATGGGAGGAACTAGATAATAAAAGGGTCCTCTAAAAATTCTGTGAATTTTTTTTCTCAAGTCCCAGTCCTAAGCTAATTTTTAAACCTGAAATCTACTTGACTGAACTGGTCACTAGGCTCCTAATAGGAATAAACTTGTGACCTTGCACGGAATATATATGGCAATGGTTTCTACAAACTTTTACCCGAGGGAACTTATGGTCATTTACACAGGCATTCTGGGGAAAGTGATACTTATACATCTTGACAATTATTGAACACCAGGTTTGAGTTGGCACTTGAAACTAAAGACTCAAAGCGTCATCATGGTCCCACTTTTAGAAAGGAGGTCTGTAGGAGCCAGGTAGTAAATGAAGTCCTGGCTGAAGCTCAGGTCACCGTTGGCTATTTTGATCCATGTACCCTCTTAGTGGTCATTTCCTCAGTGCCTCAGTATAATATTGGAATGGACATAATTGACAGTTGGGATAAATTTCACTCTGAGTGCTTGGTCTTTGGGAGAGCCTTTGTGGAAAGCAAGCAGAAACCTTACAAAATGACTTCTAAAATAGAATAGCAAAAGGAGTATTACATTCTGGGGGAGAGGGGGTTGGGGACATGGCAGATATTCTACCTATATAAACCTAAAATATGGAAGGATGCGGTTTCTTATTTTGTCATTAATTTAATACACTAGTTTGGTTCCTAAAAAAAAGTGGATGGATTGTAGAAAACGGCTGGAGACCACCGTAAACTCAACAAAGTGGTAGTTCCAATCACACTGCTATAAGAGCTGTAAAATTGTTGCTAGAGTAGATTAACAAGGCCTTAGGTATGTGGAATGCAGCTATTTTAATTAGCCAAGGGGATGAGGAAGAGTTTCCGTTTACCTCAGATGGATTACAATATTCATTGACAGTTTTGCATCAGTACTATAATAATCTGCTTTTGAGATAAAGTTTTGCTCTTGTTGCCCAAGCTGGAGTGCAATGGTGCAATCTTGGCTCACTGCAACCTCTGCCTCCCGGGTTCAAGCAATTCTCCTGCTTCAGCCTCCTAAGTTGCTGGGTTACAGGTGTGTGCCACCACACCTGGCTAATTTTTTGTATTTTAAGTAGAAACTGGTTTCACCATGTTAGCCAGGCTGGTCTCAAACTCCTGACCTCAGGTGATCTGCCCGCCCCAGCCTCCCAAAGTGCTGGGTTTACAGGCATGGGTACTACACTAATTTTTTTACCCTTTAAAAAATATATATATTATAAAGATATTTGTACTACTTGAATATTCCACAGGAGAGCAAATTGCACATTGATCCATTAAAACAATGACATCACCCTAATTGGATAGGATGAGCAAGAGGTAGCTAAATCTACATTATTAGTGCTTTTGTGCCTCACACATATGAGGATGAAAAATAAACACTTTGAAGATTCAGTGACCTGACACTTCAGTCAACTTTTTAAGCTTCGTGGTCTGTCAGTCCCTACCCATAAAAAATAAAGTAGAGCTCTTTGTAGACCTCACTGTGTTCTTAAGGCAACATGTCCCAGACCTAGAAATAGTGCTCCAGGTCAATATACGGGGTGACAAAGAAGGCTGCAGATTTGTTGGGACCTCTGCAGCAGGTCTAGGCTGAGGGGCAAACTATTCCGCCACAGTGATCCATCAAGCCCTATGGTGTTAGAGGTGTCAGTGATTGCAAACTATATAGTGTGATATATTTGTGTCACCTCTGTGAGAAAATTACAACAAAGTTCCCTGGAATTCTGGGTCAAAGCCAACCCATCTTCAGCAGAGACTTGTGTATCTTTTCAGAAGTAGCTCTTGGCATGTTACCAGGCTTTTGTAAACATGAAACATTTGATGATAGGCCACCAAGTGAGTATGCATCAAAGAACTGTCCCTATGATCTGAGTTATGTCAGCTGTTCCAAGTCATAAAGTTGAATAGAATGACATAGCAGTTCATCCAAAAATGGAAATTGTACATCTGAGATTGAGCAGAGAATAGTAAGCATGGATAAGCTGAAGGGCAGGGAGCCCAGACTCCTAGATTACCCACTACGGTAGCACCAGAACCTCTTCCCCAGTTGTTACCCATAGGGGGTGATACTGGTAGCTGGCAGAGAAGGAAAATACCCAACTGCTAATTTATAGATAGGTCATACTGACATGAAAGAAGAAGCTGAGAATGGATTGTGACATTACAGTCACATTCATAGGTGGTTTTAAAAGGCAGTGAGAAAAATAGCATCTTATTGAGCAGAATTGTGAGTAGTATGCCTAACTGAATTAGTTCTTATGCTGCTAATAAAGAATAAAGACTTACCTGAGACTGGGTGAAAAAAAAAAAAAAGAGAGAGAGATTTAATAGACTCACAGTTTCACATGGCTGGGGAGGCCTCACAATCATGGTGGAAGACAAAAAAGGAAAATGTCACATCTTATGTTGCAGGGTGGCAGGCAAGAGAGCATGCACAGGGGAACTCCTGTTTATAAAACCATCAGATACATTCACTATTATGATCAGGTCTTTATTCACTATCATGAGGAAGACCTACCTCTATGATTCAATTACCTCCCACCAGGTCTCTCCCACAACATGTGGGAATTATGGGAGCTACAATTCAAGATGAGATTTGGGTGGGGACACAGTCAAATTATACCACTAACCATTCATTTTGTATAGAGGTAGAGTGGCTGACTGGGGAATATGTGCAGATTTCTAGCAGTGACTAATGACTTGACTGTCTGGTCAGGGGTCTGGAAAGAAAATCATCAGAGATCAGATATCTCAATATTATATTTTATAAAGATTCAGTGTCCAAAATCACATAGCTTTCAACTTGCAAAGAAAGTGACAGCTAGTAAGCTGATCACATTTCGTGTTTTTTCAATGTCAAAAAAATTTTACTTGAACAATTAAAAAAATTTCAATTTTGATTTGAAAATAAAATATATTTATATATGTTTAAGTATATTTGATTTTTTAGCCATATTTTGTAACTCTGTGAGTGTGTGTGTCTGTGCATCTCTGTGTGTGTGTGTGTGTGTGTGTGTGTGTGTGTGTGTGTGCGGGAGGAATAAAGAAACCTATTTATTTTTTCTTCTTGTGTTAGAAAAAGGCAACTGTCATAAACCACCATGCTTAAATATCTTCAAGTGTGGAAAAGAAAAATGCCAGTGTGATAGCATATAAGTTGCCACTAAATTATTAATTATCATATTTCTTCATGGAGCTGAATATCTTCTTACAAGCAGCAACACCGAGTAAAATCTCAGCGATCCAAAAGATTAGACTTGCCTTAGTGTGATTAACATTATGATTTCTTTAAACATCTATTGGTTTCACTGATCTTTAATTTTCTTAGTAACTTGAATTTTTATTAGTCATGAAAATTATTTTCAGACTTCCAAGGCTCACATATCTGTAATATTGTATGCAGCTACTATGTTTTCCATATAACAGAAAGAGGAAATCACATATTTTTCACAGTATTTTTACCTATGTGGTACGTATTTCCATACAGGTTGATTATACATCATTGTGACAGATTAAGAAAAAGAGATATTTTCTCAAATGATAGTTATTTGCTGTTAAAGGGTATAAAGTTATCTAAAGTGAAATATTTCAGCTTCCTTGCATACCTTAGATACAAGAATTCTTGTAAATATTGATGTCTTATTAGTAATACCCTTTGTCTAATGAAACTACTATACATGAAATTTCCTAAAGCAATTTTGTGTCTATATAGGATTTTATTTTTTCACTGGAGATATTTGATCATTCTTCCTCAACTTTAAGGAGAGAGACTGAACCAATACAATAAACTAACCGGTCCTCTAATAGTTATTCTCCTTTCCAAACTTTCAAACCTACTACTTTTTTTTTCATTGTACTTTCGGTTCTGGGGTACATGTGCAGATCATGCAGGATTGTTGCATAGGTACATACATGGCAATGTGGTTTGTTGCCTCCATCACCCTGTCACCTATATCTGGCACTTCTCCCCATGTTATGCCTCCCCAACCTTCCCACCTCCCTTTGTCAGTCCCCTAGTTCTCCACCCTGAAACAGATCCCAGTATGTGATGCCCCCCTCCCTGTACCCATGTGTTCCTATTGTTCAATACCTGCCTATGAGTGAGATCCTGCCATGTTTGATTTTCTGTTCTTGTGTCAGTTTGCTGAGAATGATGGTTTCCAGGTTCATCCATGTCCCTAGAAAGGACACGAACTCATCCTTTTTTATGGCTGCACAGTATTCCATGGTGTATATGTGCCACATTTTCCTTTTCCAGTCTATCATCCATGGGCATTTGGGTTGATTCCAGGTCTTTGCTATTGTAAACAGTGCCACAACGAACATACGTGTGCATATGTCTTTATAACAGAATGATTTATAATCCTTTGGATATATACCCAGTAAGGGGATTGCTGGGTCAAATGAAATTTCTATTTCTAGGTCCTTGAGGAATTGCCACACTATCTTCCACAATGGTTAAACTAATTTACACTCCCACCAACAGTGTAAAAGTGTTCCTATTTCTCCACATCCTCTCCAGCATCTCTTGTCTCCAGATATTTTAACGATCACCATTCTAACTGGCGTGAGATGGTATCTCAACGTGGTTTTGATTTGCATTTCCCTAATGATCAGTCATGATGAGCATTTTTTCATATGTTTTTTGGTCTCATGTATGTCTTCTTTTGAAAAGTGTCTGTTCATATCCTTTGCCCACTTTTGGATGAGTTTGTTTGTTTTTTTTTTTCTTGTAAATCTGTTTTAGTTCTTTGTAGATGCTGGATATTAGCCCTTTGTGAGATGGGTAGACTGCAAAAATTTTTTCCCATTCTGTTGGTTGCCAGTTCACTCTAATGATTGTTTCTTTTGCTATACAGAAGCTCTGGAGTTTAATTGGGTCCCATTTGTTTGTTTTGGCTTTTGTTGCCAATGCTTTTGGTGTTTTAGTCATGAAGTCTTTGCCTATGCCTATGTCCTGAATTGTTTTGCTTAGGTTTTCTTCCAGAGTTTTTATGATGTTAGGTCTTATGCTTAAGTCTTTCATCCATCTGGAGTTAATTTTAGTGTAAAGTGTCAGGAAGGGGTCCAGTTTCTGCTTTCTGCACATTGCTAGCCAGTTTTCCCAAAACCATTTATTAAATAGGAAATCCTTTCCCTATTGCTTGTTTTTGTGCAGTTTATCAAAGATCAGATGGTTTTAGGTTTATGATGTTTCCTCCATGGCCTCTGTTCTGTTCCATTGGTCTATGTTTTTGTTTTGGTGCCAGTACCATGCTGTTTTGATTACTGTAGGCTTGTAGTATAGTTTGAAGTCAGGTAGCATGATGCCTCTGGCTTTTCTCTTTTTCTTAGGATTGTCTTGGCTATTTGGGCTCCTTTTTGGTTCCACATGAAGTTTAAGGTGTTTTTTTCAAGTTCTGTGAAGAAGGTCATTGGTAGCTTGACAGGGGTAGCACTGAATCTATAAATTGCTTTGGGCAGCATGGCCATTTTCACAATATTGATTCTTCCTAACTGTGAGCATGGGATGTTTTTGCATCTGTTTGGGTCCTCTCTTATTTCCCTGAGCAGTGGTTTGTAGTTCTCCCTGAAGAGTTCCTTTACATCCTTTGTTTGTTGTATTTGTAGGTATTTTATTCTCTCTTTAGCAATTGTGAATGGGAGTTTGCTCATGATTTGGCTGTCTGTTAGCCTGTTATTGGTGTAAAGGAATGCTTGTGATTTCTGCATATTGATTTTGTATCCTGAGACTCTGCTGAAGTTAAGAAGATTTGGGGCTGAGATGATAGGGCCTTATAAATATACAATGGTGTGGTCTGCAAATGGAGACAATTTGATTTCCTCCTTTCTTGCTTGAATACCTTTTATTTTTTTTTTCTTGCCTAATTGCTCTGGCTAGAACTTCCAATACTATATTGAATAGGAGTGGTGAGAGAGGGCATCCTTGCCTAGTACCAGATTTCAAAGGGAATGCTTCCAGCTTTTGCCCATTCAGTATGAAATTGGCTGTATTAAACCTTCCAAAGTGTGTGTCTATGGCTTTCAGTGATATCTTAATAAAACCTATATACAGGTAAAATTTTTAGTCTGAAAAATTTTGCAAGAACCCATATGAAATATCCTCAGCTCACATTTTCTTCAGCCTCATTTATTATTATATGTTGAGTATTTTGTGCAATAGATAAGTGTGAATACTGAGTTTCCTGCTTTTCTAATGCCCTTAAAGCCCAGCCAGTGATTTTGACCTCTATGTTTTTTCTGCAGTAACTACCACAGTCTGTAGGACGTAATGGGAACATACCTATTGGTGTTTAAACCAGAGATTTATCTTTTCAGCTTCAAAAAAACCAATTGTCCACTTCTACAAAATATAGGCAATCTGATGGAATATAAAAAACCTCTAAACCAACTTACATTCTTTGCCAGAGAGTCAGCCTTCTGATTAAACAACCCCTTGATGGGAGATAGAGAGCCCCAATCCTTCAGAAAGGGAAGACATGTTATTTTGAACTCATGTTACAGAATAATAATTAAGTGCAATTAAAATAGAATTCACCATCATATTTAGACATCTTATGGACAGAATTGCTTTTTGTGGCCTCCCTGGAAAAATAAAGAACATTACACCATACAACTTACATAGAGAAAAGCATTTGAGTTCCAAATGGCTCAATTAAAAGAAAATTTTAGAGTACAACCTTCATATAGGATGAAGATTGTCTATGTTTTCATTAACACCTACGCTCAGAGGGATTATATTTTAATTGATATAGTCCTATGTAATATTTTTGCAATGGGCTAGATGACAGAGCCAGCTGATAAGCCTGTCTAAACACTAATTAAGAAGCAGAGAGAACTCGGGTTTTTCGTAGTAGGATCACAACTCTTCATGAAATCTTTTCTTTTGAGTCAGAGTCTTGCTTTTGTCTCCCAGACTGGTGCGCAATGGTATGATCATGTAGACTCACTGTAACCTCTGCCTCCCAGGTTAAAACAATTATCCTGCCTAGCTTCCTGAATAGCAGGGATTACAGGTGCCCACCACCACACCCGGCTAATTTTTTTATTTTTAGTAGAGACAGGGTTTCGCCATATTGATCAGGCTGGTCTCGAACTCCTGACCTTGTGATCCACCCACCTCAGCCTCCCAAAGTGCTGGGATTACAGGCATCAGTCACTATGCCCAGCCCATGAAATCTTATTCATGAAATTTTTGATGATAATTCATTTCATTTCCACTCTGGCAAGGTCATACATAATTCTTTACAAAGATAGAGAATGATTCTGATGGATTGAATGTTGAGTTCAGCGGATTAATGTTACAAATGTATTCTTGTTTTGTATGTGTGTGTGTGTATGTAGTGTATGCGTATGTAGATGTATAGTTATATATACACATATTATCGCATGTACAAATTTTCTTTCTTTTGCACATACGCATGCATTTATATATTGTTTTCTGCTGTTTTATAAGTTGATTAATACTTATTGGAGTGCATCTTTTTTATTCAATAATACATGCAAAAGCACCTAAAGGGTTTTAATATACATCTTATTTGGTACATGTATTGTAGTGGATTTGGAGAAAGATAAATCTCTACATCACTAGTCTAGGGCAATTTCAGCTCTGCTACATTCCCTGCCACTCAGCTGCCTATTAAATTTATTTCTTGCTATCAGCAGGGTATGGTTAATGAATGTTAACCAAAGAATACTTTAAAAAATAAGAAAGCTCCAGTAATCCATAGAATTTGAAAAGACTCAGTATGAAACTTTGCACATGAATATGTTCATTATTCTTCTCTATCATCTCTTTTACTTTTTTAAAGAGAATTGGATGAAACTTTAAAAAAAAGTGGACTTTGACACTGTTAGAACCAAAATATCTCATTTAAGGTATTTTCCAGTCTTTCATCAATGAAGTCTCAAAAGTTCTGCAAAATTATAATATTGCTTACCTTAGCAAGTTTTCAAAATATTTTGGTCACTTAAGTAAATCAGAATTTCTTCATCATTGACTTGAAATGATCATTTCAAACTTGTAGTAAATCTCTTGATTTGGGTTCTTCCTATAGAGGAGAAGAAAGATCATAGAGTTATACACATAATATGACTTTGTCACACATAATATACATGTAAAAGGATATGTAAAGATACTGAATGGTTTTGTTAGGAACTATTAAAATGAAAGGTCAAATTTTGTTGGAGAGGGTATCTGAGTCAATCTTGTTAATGAGAAATAATGAAAAGCCTAGAGCTGTAATATGCAGATGTAGTGCTTTTTACAGTCAAAACATTTTAGGCAAACACAAAGTTAAAACCACATACATTATTTATATCAGAACATTTATTAACCGTAACCATACCATAGTGTTAAGTTTCTCAAACTAAGAGCATCTTTTTGTTATAACAATCTACATGCATTTTTAGATTTAGAATAATTTTCTAGAGCAGTGCTTTTAAAAATCTGTGGGAAAGGGCCCCTCCCTCTCCCGGTTCCTTCCTTCTGTCTCTCCCTTCCTTTCTTCTGCTCTTTCTCTCCCATTCTGTCTAATACTTCTAACCCATTGTAGATGAATACTTTTGTGAAATATCATATATTTGCTATAAATCCCCTGACTTCTACTGAATCCACTTATTTGGCCCGAAAGGCCCTCATCTTCCTTTTTCCCAAGAGTATTCTCTGTAATTTCATCCTTCTAATGAATATTGTAAAGAACTATGAAAAGTCTGAAGTTTTACACCATTTGTAAACTAACAAGTTAACCTAGCACAATTTCATAGATATCAGGGAGGAGATGAAACTCCTGTGTCAGAGACAAAGGACTTTACTTCTCATACAGTAAGCAGCAGGGCAGCATGTTTGCATGTTTCCCTTGTCCAAAGTCTCACAGAGACGTGTAAGTAGACCCAGGTGGTTGCATTACAGAGAGGAACCTTAACATTAGGAAACTCAGAATTTTTACAAAGGAGAATAGGCATGCATATCCTTTTACCAAAGGGAGTCATTATCTTGTACTAGACAATCAACATGCCTGCTCTTTGCTCTAGAGGAAGACACCACCTTTAATATCCAGGGCTTTTTGCTATATAAACACTCTTAAAATGACAGTTTTGAACAAAGGCAGCCAGGACTCTGACTCAGAAAATGTAAAGAAATATGAGACCCGTGGAGAATTGGCTGTCAGCAGTGGGTTTTGTCTCAGATCTTTTCATGTAACACCTATGTTATGGGTGCTCTTGACGTCCTGCCTTACTCTTCAAACTTAACATAATGCTTTATGCACTTTAAATTCTAAGTGACTGAGTTTTACCTATTGTTTATATCCTTTCTACTGTCAGTAAACACATCCATTTATAAAATTTAGCATACCTGGAGCACTTTTAGGGAATGGTCAGTTCTGTTTGCTTGACTCTGTCCTGCAGAGAACGTGAAAATGGTGTTTTTGTGTTTGCATTGTGAGATATTTTTGTAAGTTAATTTGTTTTGTTAAAGAATTGACATACTCACCCTATTTCCTTATGTAAGAATCAGTCATTTAATATGAGATGTTTATGTGTCCTGATAAAATCTCTATGTCTTTTTTTTACCCATACAGTTTGACCTCCTTTGTTCTCTTTTCTATAAACATAAGTTTGGCTCTTTCTGTGGCCAGACCCGTCCTAGTGATGAGAATTTTGCGGTGATGTGTATTTAATTGTACAATGTTTACTTTTCCTATTGCTTTAGCTTGTTACACAGCCCTTTGTTTTTGACTACAGTTTATTATTAATGTGTTTTTATTAGTTTCTAAGCAGCAGGGATAAAGTGATAATGGCTGCTTAATTTCTTTTGTCCCTTGGCTTGTAGAGCACTGGTATATTACAATGGTAAATAAGCATTGTTTGATTATTTGATTATATTGCAGTGCTTTGTAATATTCAGAGAAAGAAGAGAAACTTGAAATAGAAAAAAACTGTTTTTACAGAAGTGATGCCGCAATTCTTGTTTCTTTAAAAGAAATTGCTCTTGTGTTTGTCTTAGCCACCAAAGGGCTACATATTCTAAGTCATTTTAGGGCTCTGTGGGGAGTAAACTATACACTTGAGATGTTTTAATCGTGAATTCGAATTGAGATTCCATGGATCACAGAAATTTACAAATAAACAACTCATGATGAAAGTGATTATAAAAGAGCAAGTTTGGAAATGAGACTACAGCTAGAGAACACTACAGCGAGAGAAGTAACAAAGCATTTTCTTCTGAAAATTGAGGAACATCATTATATTTATTCTGTAAAAATAATTATGAAAGCAGTACATGCTTATTTAAGCTAACAAATCAGTCAAAAGCGTATTTGTCAGGAAAATACGCTTAAACTTTTCCACCTTACTGAATTAACCAATAATAACAGCATTGACTTGTACTTTTCTATACCTTTATGAATTATCATATAAATATGCATAAAATATGCACATCTCTGTGAAGGTTTATGGTTATCCTTTTATGATAAAGGCTGTTATACACACTGATACATATATTTAAAATTTATATAATGATTTGCTCAGTATAAAATTATAATGGCTCTGCTTTCCATCAAATGGCTGTACCTTTACTTCATTAAGTATCAGCTAGTATTTCAATAGTACAGAGTTGATAAAGCTATTGACAACACCCTTATTGTTTCATTTTCTGCTATAAGCAAATATAATAAAATCCTTGCACATAAAATCTCTTGTATTAAAAATTTCTGCACATAAGTTCTTACATACTGAATATTTTATTACCTTAAGGCCATTTCACAGGAAGGGATTTCCAAGTCAAAGCTTATGTATCTTAAATTTCAGCAACTACTGTGATTTTCTTTTAATGCCAATTCCCAGAATATTTCCAAAAATGTCCCAAATTTCTACTGTAACGATCAATATGAGAATTCTACCTATCACTAGCGGCTATTTCTTTTTTGAATAATATTTCAAATATTTATTTAACTTGCATTTACCTGACTCTGATTACAAAGATTAAGCATCTCTTTATATGTTGTTAGCCATCTGGGATCTCGCTGTGTGAAATGCTATGTACTTTGGCCACTGTTATTGATTATTTATCTTTCAATTAGTTTGTATTGGTCATTTGTATAGTGAGCATATTAATCCCATGTCTGCTATTTGTGCCGCAAATATTTTTCAAGGTAACATTTTCTATATGCTAGTTATTGATATCTTTTGCTGTACAACTAAATGATTTATGTGTAATGCCATATACCTTTCATTTTGCTTATGGCAGCTGAGATTTCTATATTTCTTAGGATGACCTATTAAGCTACCTATTTGTAATACTTCAAAGTTTTTTTTTTCCTTGATAAATGCTTGTAACCCTACAAAATGCGAAGCAATCAAATATATGAAAGACCTTGTGAGTCTGGGATTGGAGCTGAGCAGCTGTGTGAGTTTAAAGATGCTTTAGAGCTGCTCTGTAACACACTTTTTTCTACTTATAGTTCCAGAACTTTGAATTTACAATATGACAAAGTATGTTCATATTTTAGAAGCTAAATATTATATTTCATCCTGTTCTTCCAAGAGAAGCCATGATAATATATTTATTTGTCTCCATATCTTTCCAAGGCCTTGACTGATCTGGTTATTTACCTGTGAAATGGGACTAATGAACAAATAGTAGGTTTCTCTGTATTAGTTGAGATTTTTTTTTTTTTGAGGAATGAACACTATAAATCAATGTAAAATTGAAGATGTTATAATCACATTCTCAGTTTACATTAAATTTGAGCTTTCAAATTAACTTGTAGCTGGTTGCAGTGGCTCACGCCTGTAATCTCAGCATTTTGGGAAGCAGAGACAGGCAGATCACAGGCGATCAGAAGTTCAAGACCAGCCTGGCCAACATGGTAAAACCTTGTCTCTACTAAAAATACAAAAATTAGATGGGCGTGGTGGCACGCTCCTGTAGTCCTAGTTATTAGGGATGCTGAGGTAGGAGAATTGCTTGAACGTAGGAGGTGCAGGTTTCAGTGAGCCAAGATTGCACCACTGCACTCCAGCCTGGGCAAGAGCAAGACTCTGTCTCGAAAACAACAACAAACTAACTTGTATTATGATAGAATAAAGATGCAAGAAATACAAACAGTTCAATAAAATATTGGACATTCTCTATGTCTACATATTTATATCTATACCTAAAACAGCTGCTGTGTTCCAAATATTGTACTGGGTACTTACACATTGATCCTTTTAGCAATCACAAAGCAAATAAGGGACATCCCTTGACTGTTCACAGAAGTTCCCTAAATTATTTGTTAATGAGTGGGGCGAGGGTTCCCACCAATACTGGGGCAGGAAGACTAGGTACAATCTTCCAATCTTAATCCATAAATGCAGTAGATGATAGAGAAGAGCTCGTTAGAATTGAATAGCAGAATTGAATGCTTTAGATGCTTATCCATGATCGAGCTCAGTTTTTATTTGCCTTTCTGTTGACAGAAAAGCAAAGTCTGAATATCCAGTCTTGTTCTTTCTCAAGTATTTCAAATTTATAGTTAAATGAGATCCAGCTTTCTATTTAGACTCCTTAATTAACTCCTGCTATATTACATACATATCAGGTGTAAGTATTTAAAAGTATAAATAAGGCTCTACTGTTTCTAGTTTAAAACTCTTCCATGATTTTCTATAGCAGAAAAAAGTACAGACTATTTTCAAAGCTCTGCATCTTCTAGCATCTGCATACCTCTCTGACCATGTTCTGACACTCTCGTATCTGTTCAATCTTCTCCAGACACACAGGCTTTCTTGCAATTCCTCAATAATACCAAGCTTGTTCCCTTTAACTGACCAGGGATTATGTTTTCAGCACTCTTCATGTGACCAGCTCCTCTTCGTGTATCAGCCCAGACAAGTACCCTACCCTCCTGCCACATACACTAACCCAATACGAAGTAGCCACCAGCCACTTTCCATTGCTGCTGCTTCTTGCTTTTTATTTTATTTATCTTTTAGAGATGGCATCTCACTATGTTGGTCAGGTTGGTCTTGAACTCTTGGCCTCAAGCAATGCTTCTGCCTTGGCCTCCCAAATTGCTAGGATTATAGGAGTAAACCACCATATCAGGCCTGCTTCTTATTTTTAATTCCCTGCTTGCAAACATGTTTTTATATATGCGTATTTTGTCTCCCCTAAATAGACCTATATGAATTTTTAAAATAAAGAATTTAAAACATTGCCCAGAGTTTCACAATTAAGAGATGGAACTGGTGGCTGAGGGCGGTAACTCATGCCTGTAACCTCAGCATTTTGGGAGGCCGAGGCAGTAGATTATGAGGTTAAGAGATTGACACTATGCTGGCCAACATGTTGAAACCCCAACCCTACTGAAAACACAAAAATTAGCCAGGCATGGTGGTGGG
>NW_022436967.1:1853956-1867356 GCF_009761245.1 Sapajus apella
CGTACAGATTTGAGAAAATCAGAGTGAAATAATTATTGGTGTGGCTAGTATACAGCAGGAACTCAATAAATGTTAACTACCATATGTAATGGTTAAACAACTTATCCAAAGATATTCTTCTGGTAGATACTGACCAAGACTTGAACCCTGAGTACAAAGCTCAGTGAGTTAGTACAAAGCTCTAGGATGAAGTGTTCCCTAAATATCTTCATGTGGCTTTACCTCAAAAGGGAGCATGTTTTCTCTTGCTTACAAACACGGGGATAGCAACCCTTCCAATACTGCCGGTACAACGTTTTACCTGAGATGTGGGAAGGGAAAGGCAAACACCAGCAAAGATGTGCTAGGAATGAATCATGGAGGGTTAAATTAATAGTATTACTGTAATGAATTCTGAACTCTTGATTATCTATACCACAGGATTAATTGAGGCCACCTAATCTGAGGGCAGCTGTGCCACTCTTCAAGAAACAATTCAGTTGCAGACTGTCATATTCTTTCCTGTAATAAACATGCGGTTAGTAGCAAATGAGATTCAAGCTTGAAAAGACAATACTGATTAAGGTCTGAGTTAAAATCAGGATGTAAGACACAGTAGTATATGCTACATTTGCTTTTGCCCTGCTTTTGCACTGTTTATTATTATATGTTCTGTATATTTGTGTTTTTTTCTCTAAGGGTGTGGACTATGGAGTCACTTCTACCAGATCTAGTCCTTGAACTTTAAGGTTTTGGAACTTTAAGGAAGGCAACTCTCAAAGCCTTATTTCTAATTTTATATTTTCAATTGCCTATTTTGTTCATTCCTCAAAACCCAAAGCAAATACTACATCTGTAATGGTAATTTTTATTAGTAAACTATAATAATAGTTTTTCCCCTTTAAATCTTCTAATATATTAGTTTTCTTGTGATAATTTTCTTTTTATCCTAAAATATCTTTCAAGATAGACTGTGCAAATCAGAAGCCATGTCCAAATCATTTTTAGTTGGACATAATTATTAATTGAATGACTATTATGCTAGGTTGTCACCCTAGAAATGTTTTGATAGAAGAAGTTATATAAAACTTGGCAGATCTATTTATTAACTACACTTACCAATGAAAGCTAAAGTGGAGATTTAATGAAGGGCTTTGGCAGTTATCAGATTAATTATATTTTCAAGATCACTATTAAAAATGCCTTTGAATATTCCACAGTCACTTATTTTTTATTTATTTATTTTTTTTGAGACGGAGTTTCACTCATGTTACCCAGGCTGGAGTGCAATGGCTCGATCTCGGCTCACCGCAACCTCCGCCTCCTGGGTTCAGGCAATTCTCCTGCCTCAGCCTCCTGAGTAGCTGGGATTACAGGCACGCACCACCATGCCCAGCTGATTTTTTGTATTTTTAGTAGAGACAGGGTTTCACCATGTTGACCAGGATGGTCTCGATCTCTTGACCTCGTGATCCACCCGCCTTGGCCTCCCAAAGTACCGGGATTACAGGCGTGAGCCACCGCGCCCGGCCACCACAGTCACTTATTAAAGGCAAAAAGAAGGCATAGATATTAAACTACTGTTCATTATTTGCCTGGGCTTGTTTAGTTGTAATGAAAACAGCTACCACAATGACATAACTGCATTATTTTGAGATACAGCATATCTATCTTTTTATTGATAAAATTTTTCAGAAAAAATAACCTCTTTTCTTTTTATTTCTACAATGCCATATCTGGAATTACCATTTGTTTCCTAGAATGGTGTATTTGTTTTCTATTCATAATATGAAATTCATTTATCTTTAGCTTGTGATTCCCTATCAGCATATGTCAAATGTATCAGTCAACTACGTTGCCATTCGAAAGGGTTCAGAAAATTGTGTTTTCACTTAAAAGACCTAGTAGTACACAATATCTTTTATATTTATGGTCAGTGTCATGCTACACCTAACTACATATATGAAGCCAAATAAATTTGGATATGCCATACTGATGGTCCAGCCTATAGTCTATAATAGGTTCCATTTTGTACCTTCATTATAGATTTTTTGGCATGCTGACATTGTTAATAAAGTGCTTTCAAGTACACTTAAGGAAGAGACTGAACACATCAATGACATTATTAAGCACTGTAAACTGAAAAATCCTATTTAAAATATGGTTCTAAACAAAATCCTATTTAAAATGTGGCTCTAATCACTAAACAAAACTCTCATTTAACAAACGTTATATGTACTGTTAAATAGCTAAACTTTAATATATCTAATACATTGAAATTATTTTTGATTCATAATTTAAGTGTGAAAGATAAAAGAAAGATTTATTTTTTTACAAAAAAATCTTTACTGCATTCTAAAAGCAACATATCATTTTCAGATATAACATAAAATATATAGAAAAATAAAAAGAACCATAATTTTCCTTACAACTGCATAAAATTAAAAGTACAAAGAGAAATGTATTTTTAAACATTTTTCACTGGTTAAATTAAACACAAAATTAGATGGGTTTCTAACAATACATTTTGTTTCTTCAATACATTTTGCAGTAATTTATCAAGTCTTTTTCACCGTATACCTTCCTTAATCTGCCATGATTATTGTATTTAAAAATTGAATCTGCTTCAGAGGCTTCTGACTTCTTATTTTAATGAGATCTGGTAAAGAAAAATATATCTGTTGGAAGTATAGAGCATATCAGTAAAGAATAAATGTAGTATCTATTTATATACAACATTAAAATAATTAGTCAATTATTAAAGAAGTCTTAATTAAGGATAATATGCTTGCTTTAGTTTTGTAAATATAGAGTTACCTCTTTTTCTATTGGGAAAACCAAACAAACAAATAGGTGATATAGTAGGTTTTGTTTGTTTTGTGTAAAGGAACAAAGGTACTGGATGTAAATTACATTTCTGAAATTATAATTAAGCCACAGTATTGGTTCCTATCAAAAAGATTTATGGTATTATCCAATCATACTATTTCACAATCATAAAATTAATCCTTAAAAAATTAAAATTTACATATACTTTTAAAAATAAATGTCTATTTCAAAGACTGTAATACTGAAAATACCACTGATTTTCTTTATCTCTATGTGGTGGTTTAGATAAAACTGAGATGTATAGCTTATTATCTTATATAATAATTATTATCTTATATAATAATTATCTTATATAATAAGATAATTATTCTCTCAAATAATGTCTTGATTTTGGTAAGCTATGAGATCCACAGGGTAGGAACTCTCTTTATTTTTGTTTTATAGTTATAGCTCCTACTTTTAGCATGGTGTCCAAACATAAAAAAAAACTTCATAAATGTATATTAAATAAATGTATTAATAAATTTTAAAACTATGCTTTTTTATTATGATTTTATTAGTTAAGGGTCTGAACACCTTATGCATTACATGGAGCCCCAATTATTATTATTAAGACGTTTGTAATAAAAGAGAAATGTTAAGTTCCACAACTATCTTAAATTAGACTAAAAAAGAAATGTGACTCAAAACTTCCAATGTTCACGTCAGTATGGGCCTCACCTCAAGAGACAAAGAAGTACTTTCTTTAGATATATAATTTAAAGGTTTCGAGAGAAGCTCTCATTTTCCATGGAAATAAAGTCCCTCAAATTGCAGTTGTCCAGTTATAGAGGTTTCACAGACTCTAGGAGGAACTCACTGTTTGTTGAGTTTTACTACAAACATGTAGACTCAATTTTAAAATGTCACCCAATTTAGGACACCATCAGAAAAACAAGACTTATTTATTCAGTTTTTGGATTTATTATAAGCATTTTCTTTCTTGGCTAAATGCCCAGCTCTTGCCTGCTAGAAAAGTAAAGGAAACAAGGAATTATTAGCTTATGTTAACTGTTTAAGCCCTAGTATTTCCAAGGCTCAAAACATCACATAAACTATTAATTTAATAAGGGTAAGAATCAAGTTGGAAGGTCACAGGGAAAGGTGTTTTTCAAAAAGGTTTTTAAAAAGCTGTTGATGATGACGGTTTCACAATACCACACCATGATGTGCTTGGAGACCTCGGAGAAGCCATTTTACACCCACAAAGCCAGATCCTGCTCCTGGGCAATCTTGATGACATCTTATTCTTCCTGTGTGAAAGTACAAAGTGTGACTTTAAATAATATCCTTTTACATATATGTCTAAATTTACTCCTTCAAAGGAGCATTGTCCTTTAAAATGGACAGCTTGGGAGAGGGTCTGTTTATTCCATTACACAAAGATTTTGGAAAACCTCTCAAATTTTTTTGCAAAGATGTGAGTCATGCAAAAACAAAAAATCAATCTTAGAACTATTAAAGTCACAGACTATTTGGTGCCAAAAATGGCACAGCCCAGATCCATCACTTACATTATTCATGTGTCTTGGTCCAAATGAGTTCCATCTTTTTCCTCAGATGAAATCCAAATTTAAAGTGCAGCACTACTGGGTAAGTCAATAAAATATACCACAGACTAAAAAGCTTCTTCCAAAAGGAGTTTCCTAAAATGCCTAAAGAGTTGAGCCCACCAAACGATGAGGAGTATAAACTTTACTGGAATACAGGGTTAAAAAATCAGCCATATATATGCTTTAAGTTTGCATTTAATAAATGGAGAGTGTACAGTGAAACTTTATGTTAGAGTTTCTTGCTTTTTCTTAAATTCTAAAACATGTAACACACACATAAAATTGTACTGTAAGAAATAACCTTAATTTGTGAATCTTTACCCATCTACTGTGAAAGGCTTATGGTTTCAAGTGGGAGTCAATAAACAAATGCCTGGCTCTTCATTATGCTTACTGATTGATCAGAAGCAGAGCCTTGACATGAAGAGAAGATTCTAACTAGGGCCTGTGTCTGGCTTTCTGATATGGTGTTGGGTCCAACTATACAAATGTCAATTTGCTCAATGTAGGTAGTTATCTCGACATTAACAATCTAATGCCAATATTTTAGACAAAATACCAAAGTTTCACCAAGGCAGTTAAAATAGATAGTTGATATATGAAAATGAGCACAGAGTCATATACCAGCAATGGAAAGACTATCTTCAGAGAAAATAATATAATACATTTTCTTCTTCCTGAAATATAGGTTTAAATTGGAAGTCACTCTATCTTACAAAAGTATTAAATACTGCAGGCAATATTTTTCAAATATTGAGATAAATTAATTTGAGGAATTTATTGATTTATATTTTATTTTCAATTGCCAAAAACATAGGCAGAGCTATTTTTTTCTGTGCATTTTCCAGATTTTGAAATGATTCTATTTCCTGAAAATAAACTCCAAATAAAGTCAGATAAATAAGTTTAAAATATGTCAAGTTAGATCTTAAACACATTTGATATTTCAGTTTATCTGCTGAATATCACATATCATACTCAAAAACTAATATTAATATATGAGAATACCTAGAAACCATATACATATTACTTTTCTCTTAAAGACCATGCATAGAAGAATGCTTGGCAGGTAGCAGGTGCTCAGTAAGTATTTGCTGAATAAGCAGATGTTTCATTATCCAAAATACAAACTTTCTTTTACTGCATACTTGTCACTTATTTTATGAAATTCTGCTTAAGCCCTAATTTTTCTTTCTTCAAAATTTTTCTAACATTCGTTTATTATTATTATTTTTTTTTATTTTTTTTTTGAGACGGAGTTTCGCTCTTGTTACCCAGGCTGGAGTGCAATGGCGCGATCTCGGCTCACCGCAACCTCCGCCTCCCGGGTTCAGGCAATTCTCCTGCCTCAGCCTCCTGAGTAGCTGGGATTACAGGCACGCACCACCATGCCCAGCTAATTTTTTGTATTTTTAGTAGAGACGGGGTTTCACCATGTTGACCAGGCTGGCCTCGATCTCTTGACCTCGTGATCCACCCGCCTCGGCCTCCCAAAGTGCTGGGATTACAGGCTTGAGCCACCGCGCCTGGCACATTCGTTTATTTATCTTCTGAATGTGACTCCCTGGGAGTTACTGTCATTCTTGCCGTGGTTTTCTGGTTGTTTTATTTTATTTTAATTTAATTTATTTTTATTTTGTTTATTTTAGAGATGGGTGTTGCTATGTTTACCAGGCTGATCTTGAACTCCTGTGACTTCAAGCGATCCTCCTATCTTGGCCTCCCAAAGTTCTGGGAATATAGGCATGAGCCATCGAGCTTGACTTCATTTTATGTTTTTAATATTAATATCTTTTTGACTACCTTGTTGTCAAATTAGTGCTTTTAAAACTTTCTGCATACTAATACTTTTAGCACATTTAAAGTGTTCGCTGTTGTATAAAATGGTACTCTTACCTTTGTAGCTAAAAAAAATTTAAAGCTTTAATATACTTTCACTAACTAGCTTGGAATTTTACAGTTTATTTAAAGTACTATCTGCTAAAAATTAATTTTGGCAAGATAGGTAAGAAAGCTAGCATGTCATTGAATAGGATTTTCGTTGATGAGAAATAAAAAGACTTAAATCTATGTTTGACATTAACTAGTTGTGTGACTTTCGATAAACCTCTTAGATGATATTGGAGCTATGCCTCAGGCATGTAATGTTTTACGTTGCTATGATTTTGAGAAGAAAAAAATATTATCTGATATTTGAATTCTTGCAAAAATGTTTTTTACTCAATACATCAATGACAAAAAATTACGAAGAAGCTTAAATTTGAAGACACAGGGCCCTGTGTTGCCTTAGTTACAAAAAACTCTTATAGAAAATTATATTACATAAAGTACTTAGAGGATGAAAATAAATCATTTACCACACCATTGAAGGGAAATGATTCTTTCGTAAAGAAAAAGTTGAAAAATGAAATGCTTTTTTACTCACTCATATTGGCTTTAATCAGTCCAGCTGCCTCTTAGCGGTGAAACAACCCATTTCTCTTTTATCACTGTCATTGTGTTTGAATCACTGTGGCCCTGAGATGAACTGCTACAGGAAAATGGCTTGAAAGAAATACATACATATACATTGGCATCATTCTTCAGTTTCCTCTTTTTGGTAGCACAGTTTTCAAGCCAAGTTGGCTCCTGTTCAAAATTAAAAAGAAAAAAAAAAAAAAAAAAAGCAACAGTTAAACAGCTGGTACCAATTATACTAACTTCAGAGAGACTATATGCTCAAGTGTCCAAGCAGCAAACTGGATCTCTGATACAATGGGCTTGCTACTTTATGACTTGACCACAGCACTTAAATTTAGTTTGCCCATTGCCTCCAATTTATTGTGTTTGCATGGGCTCATAAAAATCACTCCTTTAGTGTGTATACATGAGTGGATCTTTTATTGGAAAAAGAAATAATTAAGAAAATCAGATGTAAAAGTTTAAGTAAATATATATCTGACAAGCAATATATTTTGACACTATCATAGGGATATGGAACTTTTGAAAGAGAAATAGATAGCTTGGATAATGACAAAATAAAATGCACATCACAGACTAGTTTTTCCAGCATCAAAAAATATTAAAAATGTAGTTTCTCACCAGTTTATTTATTTAAAGAATGAGAAAATTAAGTGGATTGCAAATGGTTGATTCATGTAAACATTTTTCTTCAGAAGGACGTATAATTTTCATAACATATTGTTATATTTATACTATATGTTTTGTAAAGTTCCCTCATATTTAAGGAGCTTAGACTGCAGCCCTAGCTGTTTAAGATACTTATTCTCCAGAACCAGGAAGTAAATGTTGGCAATAATATTAAATATAATTTAGATAGGAAAAATTCCAGTTCATAATTTGATTCCCTAAGAAGCGCAAGTTCTAAATTGGCAAGATATACTGGTTTTAATATGTCCTACTCTGAAATAGAAACTCTCCTAAGTTAATCGTAGGAAAAAAAATCCTTTGCTCTCCATGAAGACAAGCATCTCGCAAATAGCGAAGAGGATTTTGTAACCAGGCAACCAAGGTCAGTGAGACTGTGACCAAGGTTTGGAGAACCAGCTGAACACACACACCAGGCGGAGAGAGGATTTGAGCGGTAAGGAAAAAAATAAATGTAGTAGTATTTTGAAGCACTCATTTTTAAAACCTATCATTCCATAACACTGCAGGTGTACACTATGAAAAGCAACTGCTTCAAGCACACATTTTGAGGAATAAAATTATATTTTATTCAAGGTATTTCCCATTACAAATGTACCCTTAATTTTTTTTTTTAATTTTATTGCATTTTAGGTTTTGGGGTACTTGTGAAGAACATGCAAGATTGTTGCATAGGCACATACGTGGCAGTGCGATCTGTTGCCTTCCTCCCCATCACGCACATCTAGCACTTCTCCCCATGCTCTCTCTCCTCAACTCCCCTCCCCCTGCTGTCCCTCCAATGTACCCTTATAAGCCAAGAGACTGGCAAATGAACAACAACAACAAAACACAACCTTTAGACATTCTCCTAACACGGGTGATTTCACTTGGAAAGTAAATGAATTCTTGACTTTCCTAGGCCAAGATAAACGATTATAAAGGATAAATTTGCTAACCCCTATGGTTAGGAATGTTAAAAATAGATGAAATTCTTTCATAAGCTCTCCTAAACTGTTTCCAAGTACCTGAAATTGACATTTGTATTTTTTACATTGACACAAAGCATAGCATATTGATCAATACTACAGAATTATGTTACCTATCAGAATTTTAGAAGGCGACAAATATGACAAAAATCAAATACTGTTATTGATTTTCAGTTGACTGAAGCTGTTTGTTTCAGAAGCTCGAACATGTTAGTTTCAATAGCTCAAAAATTGTCACAGTCCTGTAGGCCCAAGTAATTGCGCTAGAAAATTGTATTGAATATTTCAGTCATTTACACTGTTAATGGTTGGAGTGTCTCATAGAGTAAACAGTGCTGTGAACAGCTTTAAAGCTTGTCTGTGACTTTTGAAGCTCATCTAAGTCTCAGAAGAATGGATTTGGTAAGTAATTTGGATACATTTGGCTATGATTCTGTTTGCTTACTTTCCACCAATGTCTTCCATAAGACATGTTCATATCTCTGTCAAGAGACTGCCAATTGCCTAAGGTGTGCACCAAAATGCTCCGAGAAGCCATTGCATTATCCTGGTTCAATCAACTAGACATTTAGTTTTACAATATCATATTTAAATTCTTCCAGTCTAAACCTAATGATGAAATTCCAGATGCAATTTTACCAATATACACATTTTTCTAGGAAATATATTACCTGGTTGAAAAATGAAAAGAATGTAGAATGTATTCATGAAACCAGAATGTCAAATTTTCACATGCTGTAAAAATACAGCAGGAGCAAATATAAGCATTTTTAAAATTATGCATTGCATTCACCTTCTCTAATTCTTTCCTTTTCATCTCTATTTTTACCGATTATATATCTAACTAAGCTTCCGTGAGGTCTTAATTAAATGTAATCTTGGTTTTAAGGGAAATCTGTAATCATAGTAATGCTGTGTTCATGGAACCTGAGTGTTGTCACACGAACACAGACACCTGACCAAAAACTACAGGCAATGGTTCTCATGATATTGAGAAAATGTTTGCATCCCTAATGTTTATAGGTGAAATCATAAGCTATTTGGTTCAGCCAGTATTTTCTGAACTTATAACTTTTCCCTCTTAGTGAATTGGCAGAAGGGAATGTGACATTATACTTTCTTTCTTTTTTTTTTTTTTTTAGACGGAATTTGGCTCTTGTTACCCAGGCTGGAGTGCAATGGCACGATCTCAGCTCACCGCAACATCTGCCTCCTGGGTTCAGGCAATTCTCCTGCCTCAGCCTCCTGAGTAGCTGGGATTACAGGCATGCGCCACCATGCCCAGCTAATTTTTTGTATTTTTAGTAGAGACGGGGTTTCACCATGTTGACCAGGATAGTCTCAATCTCTTGACCTCGTGATCCACCCGCCTCGGCCTCCCAAAGTGCTGGGATTACAGGCGTGAGCCACCGTGCCCGGCTGACATTATATTATTGCAAGAACTCTAGATACGGTTGAGAATTAATGTACCTCTGGCAAGAACAGTAGGGAAGTAAGATTCAATAATTTGACCTCTGAACTGATAACTGACTATATCAAAGACTGTCATGTGCTACACTAAAGTTCACTTAAAAACTATATTAACAGCCAGACTGTTTGTAATGCATAAGAAAATCATTGTGAGCAAGCTAGATAAGGATGAAAAATATCTAGATGTATGTGTTGCACAGATTTCGTTTTATGACTGGCAGTAGGGATTCCATTTTTAAGGTCTACTTCTGCATTTCTAACATCAAATCTCCAAAGGTGTCATATTGTATATAACTTCTAAGGGGTAAATGAAAAGTACTTTTTAATGTTTTCACAGAAGCCAAATGTAAGTGAAAACAAAGAATGTAGCAGAATTTAAAAAGAAATGAACCATAAGCCAAAACATATCAAGAGCATTACTAAATGAATAAGGCTTTTTCTTAATATATTTGCTGTGTACAACCACATATCCTTTAGTAACAAAATCAAATTTAAAAATATTTTATTCAGAAGTCATTCTTTGGCCTGGTGAACAAATTTTGTTAAATGCCATTTTAGATAGAAATCATTACTTGGAACAATTATCATTTAGTAACATAATATTTTAGTTTTAATAAATATGTAAATATATCCTCTTTAAATATGTCTATAATATTTACTGGGCCTTTTCTCCTCCCATAAAAATGAATGTGTTTCAAAACAGATTAGCCATAAGGTTTTCATGTATTTCTAAAATTCACAATAAATGACATCTGTGAGCCAGATGGAATTAATGAAAATGTCCCTTTACTTCCTGTATTGCTCAAGAGAAAAATAATACTGATTACTTTGACCTCAAAAAAACTAGAGTTTTATTGTCTGCAGATTGCATCATTTTTCTCATTTGCTCCTAGAACAAAATGATTTCACATAACAGTTATTTCAGTTGTTTTTCACTTGTTCTTAAAAAATTGATGCTTCAAAAAAATATCTATTGAAAGTTAAAAAACTTTCATACTAACCAGATAGTAAGTGCATTGGGCTCCTAGTACAAACCTAGCTCTCTTAGCACTAAATTAGGCAGACAAGGAACATGTAGATATAACAAGTGTTAGTTCTTGTTTTAAATTATGTATTGACATATTTCTTTCACAGTTAAATGCAAAGCTTTAAAAGTTATTTCTTAAAATATCTAAAGTCGGATATTCCATACTAGAAAAATAAAAAGGCAAAATCCACAATTTCCAGGTCAGTTCACTTGCAAAAATAACTTTTAGCATAAATAATTTGTCTAACACACTTAGCACTTCATTGAGTCTGTCTAGTTTTAGGCATAAACCATGCAATGGATGTAAGAATGCACTTACCTGGAGATCTTGCCAAGGAAAACAATCATGAAGAGCAGGAAGACAAAATTCTAATTCTGAAGAACAAATTTATTAAGGAATACATTACATTTACAAATGGAGAAAAGTGAGGCGAATGCATGAGGAAAAATATTTTTATGAGATTTGGATCTTTGGATACACTTTTATTTTACACCTAATGTTAAATGTTGGATGTTTGCAAATCAACATTGTCTACCAAACTATTAAGGCAGGGACCATGTTTTATTCATTTCTGTATCAAAAGAATTTGGCAGGCCATTTGAAACTTATTCCAAAAACAATGCAAATTTGATTTTTAAAAAATGGTTAAAGTTTTTTAATCAATTCCATCAATAACCATCTGTCAATATTATTTATAGCCTGCTAATCAAAAATTAATTTGAGTAAATTTTAAATAATGGAAATGAAAAATTCTTTGTTAAAAATGTATATAGTTGATGTTTTTATACTTACTTTATTATTCATAAAAACACTAGAGATTATTAAATGTTTTATTTTCATTGATAAAGATACAATGGAATGAGTGTCTGTGTCACCATTCTTTGATATTACGTTACATGAACATGTTATCTTTCTAAAGACTGAAGAAATTTTGCAATAAATTGTTAATGGTATCATTAATCTATGTGCAAAATATTATCATGTTAGTCTTTCTTGTAAAAAAGAAACATGGGGGCTATACAATTAACAATAGTATTGTAGACTTTACAAAGACAAAATGGCATTTTGCTAAAATCAGACCTCTTATTTTAGTGTGTGTGTGTGTGTGTGTGTGTGTGTGTGTGTGTGTTTTGCTTAGGCCTGAAAGATAATCATAATTATTTCACAGTTAAAAGAAAAAAATGTTAAAGTATTTACTGAGTACTTAAGTCATTCTCAAATTTAATGAACAGTATAAAATTAGTTACATGGAATTTTCAAAAGAGTTGTGCATTCATTACTGACCATGATTACACAATTCTAAAGTGGTCTTGAGTTGTGCAGAAGTGTGTAAATATGTGCATGTTTGTGGTAATATCTATCCATCTATCCTAACAACTATCTCTCTATTCATCTGTTGATATTACTGATAGATATTACTATATATTGTTTTTCTTCACATTAACAATACAGAAAGCTGCAACTTAATATTCATCAGATACTAAATTGTTCATCTTTTCTTGTCACTGTTTTTTTCTCACAGTAAATTAAAAATATAGTGTCCCAAGAATGCTTAACACTTTGATTAAAGTTTATACCTATTACATTTATTAATAAGTGTGTGTAAATACACATACATATACAACAAGGATATACTGTCACCACTACAAAAATAAGAAACAATAAAATAAAAGGATAGACTTAGATCCAGAAATGTACCCATAGCCTCAAATGTGAATTCAAAATCATACCTTCCAAATCTACTCTATTTTGGTTAGCATTGGCTTGATGGTTAAACAAACTAACAAAATGCATATTGGTACTAATGCAGTCTCTGTATTAATCTGTCTCCGATAGAGTTTTTTTCCTGATTATTACAAGATGCATGGAGCATAAAATACGTATAAATAGGTGTGATTAAATTTTAAAAATAATGTATGTTTCCACACCTTGAAGGACAGACACTGAGAAGACTTGAGTATTAAAAATCACCCTTTAAATCACATCATTGTTTTAATATCTGTCTTGGTATTACTGCAGTCTCTTATTTTCAAGGAATAATTGCCACTCTTCACAGCAGTCTTGCAATTCCTAACCATAAAATACCATTCACATGGCAACAAACTATACAATCTACAATAATGTGAATTTTTATTCGTTTTTCTCCCTCCTTACCACTTTTTATGTTGGTTCTGTTTTCAATAGCATGATCCTCTGGCATTCTGGCAAAGAAGTACTGACCCTCAGTCTGACTCCTACAGCATGATTGCTTCCAGAAGTGTACAGACGTGATTTCATTTTTCCAGTCTTTCTTTTTTTCTTTCTTTCTTTCTTTCTTTCTTTCTTTCTTTCTTTCTCTTTCTTTCTTTCTTTCTTTCTTTCTTTCTTTCTTTCTTTCTTTCTTTTTA
>NW_022436967.1:1867456-2020630 GCF_009761245.1 Sapajus apella
TTTCTTTCTTTCTTTCTTTCTTTCTTTCTTTCTTTCTTTCTTTCTTTATTTTTACAATGAATACATGGTGAAGTGAATTTGGGATGCATTCATTATTCCATTAATGGAATTTTTTTTAAAAAAGCACATGCTAATGAATGTGGACGACAGTTATGAATAATAGGGTCTTTCTTTCTGCTTTAAAATGTTATTTATTCATTTCATTGTGTGGTGGTCCTGAGAGTCAACTGAATATTTAAATCAGATTCCAAAAAATGCTCTCACCCAAATATTATCTCCAAAATGTGCAGAATGATGTATTAATTTTATACATAAACAAATTTTTCATATGTATTGCAATATTTGTAAAATTAGTTATCATTTATTAAAGTTATCAGTTAAAATCCCAAACATTAAGTATTTATATACAGCAATTTCTAATACGAAGTGTTCATAGTTGAACTATCAGAACATTACAACAAGTGACCTTTCTGTGAATCTTTAAACAAAAATAAGTATTATAATTCTTAAAAGAGCCATATGTCTTAATTTCTGAAAATTAACTTCTGCTTGTTAAAACACATAGATCAGGGATCAGAAATTGGCAGTTTTTTTTTTTTTTTTTCTTAAAGGGACAGTCAGTCAGTATTTCAGGTTTATGTGCCATATGTTCTTGGTCACAACTACTCATAACTCCTATGGAAATGTAAAAATCACTGTAGACAATATGTAGATAAAGAGGTATAGAAGTGTCCTAATAAAACTTTATTTACAAAAGCAAGTTGCTTGTTGTAGTCTGTTGCTGTAGAAAATTCTTCAGCATTTTTGAATAAATAGACATTGAGATGATTATGGATCTTATAAATTTCTTTCTGAATGTTGCAAAAGTTTTAAAAAGATAGGTGAAATTATGTGTTAATATTGAGACATAAACCTGATCTAGAGTCAGAAGAATCGGAAAGCCAACATTTAAAGATAGAAGGTTGGTGTTAATCTCCCCTCAAGAAAACAAATGTTATTTTGATAAAATATTTAAATTTTAAATCTGTGATTTATTAAGACAATGTATTTTCTTTTCTAAAAACTTGTTTGTTATGAACTCAAAAAATATAAACAAGAGATCAAGAAAATAACCCTAAGCTCAAAATATTCATTTTCCAAATGTATCTGGCTTTATACAAATTGGGAGAGGAGACTGCTCTACTGAATGATTTATTTTTTTCCTGTAGTAGTTGAGTACAAAATTTTACATATATAACAGATCAAACTTGTTAAGCATGATATTAGATCTTCTATAGTCCAACTGATATCTTTTCTGCATGTGCTATCAATAATTGATAGAGATATGTTTAAATTTCTCACTTTCAGTTTAGAAATATCTATTTTTATTTTTATTTCTGTAAGTTTTTGCTTTATTTTTTCTGAGGCTACATTATTTATCTCACACAAATTTAGAATTGTTTTACATTTTTGGTGAGTTGTCTCTTATCATTATGAAATGCTACTGTTAAACTTGGTAATGCATGTTGCCTTAACATCTGACATGTCTGATATGAAATAGACTAGCTTTCTTTGGTTAGTTTTTGCAAGGTGAATTTTTTGTCTTTTAATTTTCAATATTTCTTTATAATTATATTAAAGCATTATTTCTTCTAATTATGGTTTTCTTAATATTTTCTGACAATCTTTGTCTCTCATTGGAAATATTTAATATATATGCATACATATTGACATGAAAAACAATAACTTCATGTAATCGAAACCAAATCTTGTACATTAAAAAATTTTTCTTTTTAACTTATAGCATTCCAAGATATAGGGTCAGTGCCTGAAATAGAGTCAGCCATTAATATAGAGAAGATTGATAAAATCAACTTATAAACCAACAAGTTCTCCTCTTTCTTCCTCCACTTTTAAATATCACTGGTTTCTTTGATTAGGAACTTTGAGATCACATTTATCTTTCATTTACTTTTTATATAACATCTACTTAGGTAGTATTTTATTAAATTCTATAAATTTAACTTGAAAATTCTTTCCATATCTATTTCTTTTCTGTATGACTCCTTCCTATTCAGAGGAATTCAACTCTATTTTAGTAAGTCCTCTTCTTCTTTTATACTTTTCTGAACTCAGATACATCTTAAATTAGTTTGAGATTAAATATAGCATACTCATATCAAAATACAGCCCAATTCATAATCCAACACCAGTTATCATGTGCCCCTTAGAAGATTGGCCCAATCTTCTATCCATCCACATACAACATACTTCCATATTACACCACAGCAAAAAAGACTTTCTCTGTACCTGGTGTGTCTTCTCTTAATCATGTTATTGATCTTTTTAGAACATATTTTCTTTCTTATCATTTACATGTCTTGAGATTCCACCTATTCTTTAAGGATAAACTCAAATATCATACCCTTTAGAGGCTGCTTCTTGTACTCATAAGTCATGGAGGTGTAGCTTGCTTTGATAGATCCTCCAGCACTTTGCTTGTGTCTCAGTAATGCTACTAACAACATGCAAGGGGTATTATATTTATTTGGTAAAGTTGAAAATAAAAATGTGTTTTCTCTTCGATTTTTATTAAATTGGAACTTTTGAGAGCAAGGACTTGGTCTTGTTCATGTTTTAAAATACACACCACACAAATATACACAGACATAATGCCAAGAGCACTCTATGTGCTCCATGTGCTGCTAAGTTAATGTCCTTAATTAGTGTCCTTAATCAGCCTTGAAATAAAATGTAAGGGAATATTTTGTACCAGACATGTCAACAAGCCAATTGTCCTACTAAAAAAAGCACTTTCGAATTAAATAATTTAAAGCATGCATAATATGTCCATATGTAAAATATTATTTCTTACACTAAAAAATTAAGGAAAGCATTAATAAAAACTGTATCAAAAATTTTGGAAAATAAACAAGGATAATACAAGAGAAGTAAATCATTGGACAATATCCCAAATGAACATGGTCACAAAAGTCTTCAGCAAAATTCTAGCAACAAATTCAACAACACATGAAAAGGATAATTTACCAAAATCATTGGAATTTATCTCTGGTATGCAAGGATGCTTCAATATGTGCAAAACAAAGAGTATAATACACCATTAACAGAAAAAAGGACAAAAATCATATAATCACCTTTAACAGATTTCAAAATTCAATATCCTTTCATGATAAAAACCCTCAACAAATTAGGCAGAGAAGAAAGTACTGCAACATGGTAAAAGCCATATATAACAAACCCACAGCTAACATCACACTCAATAGAAACTGGCTGAAAGCTTTTTCTCTAGAATCAGGATCAAGGCAAGTTTGCTCACTCTTACCGCCGCTGTTCAACAGAGTACTGGAAGTCCATACCTGAGCAATTAGGCAAAAGAGAGAAATAAAACACCCAAAATGTTTCTCTCTGTTTGTAGATAACAAGATATTACATATAGAAAATCTTATGGACCCCACCAAAAAATTGCTAGAACTAATAAATTAATTCAGTAAAGTTGCAGAGTACGAAATCAACATACAAAAATAAGTAGTGATTTTACATACTGACAATACACTATCTTGAAAAAAAATATGAAGAAAATACTCTCATTTACAAAAGTTACAAAAAAGCAAAACACATAAACCAATGGAACCACGATGGAGCATCCTGTAATGAATCCACACATTTACAGTCAACTGATTTTCAACAAAGATGTCAAGAACACACAGTGGGGAATTTAGTGTCTTCAACAAATGATGCTCGCAAAACCATATATTCAAATGCAGAAGAATGAAATTAGACACTCATCTCACTCTCTTTATAAAAATCAAATTAAAATGCATTAAAAACTTAAACATAAGACCTGAAGCTGTAAAACCGCTAGAAGAAAACAGAAGGAAAAAGCTCCATGGCATTGGTCTGGGCTATAATTTTTTGGATCTGATCCCAAAAGCACAGGCAACAAAAAAGCAAAAATAGATGAATTGGATTATATCAAACTAAAAGTGTACACCATAAAGGAAACAACCAACAGAGTCAAGACCTGTAGAATGGTAGAAAACATTTTCAAACTATATATCTGATAAGGGTTAGTATCCAAAGCATAAGAGGAATTCAAACAATTCAATAGTGAGAAAATAAATCGCCTGATTTTTAAATGGGCACAAGACTTGAACAGACATCATGGCCAACAGATTTATGAAAGAAATGCTCAATATTACTAATTATCAGAGAAATGTAAATTCAAATCACAATGAGATGTCACCTCACAACCTGTTAGCATGGCTATTACCAAAAAGACTAAAAATAACAAATATGGGCAAGGATGTGGAGAAAAGGGAACTATTTTTTACTGTTGCTGGGAATGTAATTAGTACAACCATTATGGAAAACAGTATGGAAGTTCCTCAAAAGCTAAAAATAGAACTTCCATATTATCGACCAATCCTACTACCAGGTATGTATTCAAAGGAAAAGAAATCAGTGTGTTGAGATATCTGCACTCACATATTCATTGCAGCATTGTTCACAATAGCCAACATATGAAAGCAACCTAAGTGTCCATCAACAGGTGAACAGATAAAACAAATGTACCATATATATATATATATATATATATACACGTATATATACAATAGAATATTCTTCAGTCTTAAGAAAAGAAAAGCTGTCAATTATGACCACATGGATGAACCTATACAACATTATGTTAAGTGAAATAAGCCAGACACTGAAAGACTAATACCACATTATGTGTATGTGGAATCTAAACATAGAAGCTGAGAGTAGAATAGTGGTTCTCTGCATGTTCTTCACATGTACCCCAAAACCTAAAATGCAATTATATATATATATATATATATATATAAAGACTAGTGATCTAGTGATTCTCTAAGGCTGGAGAATGGGAAACAATGGAGATTAGCCAAAGAATACAAAGTTTCAGTTAGAAAGTATAAATTCAAGAGATCTATGGTATATCCTAGTAGCAATAGTTAGTACATATATTATACACCAGAAAATTGCTATGAGAATTGATCTTAAGTGTTCTAACCACAAAAATGTGCATGAAACTTGATTTAGCCATTTCACAATATATGCAAACATCAAAACATCATGTTGCACACCATAAATATATACAATTTTTTGTCCACTTAAAAATCAGAAAATTGGTACAAAAAAGAAATTATGAAAAAGCAAATTCAGTCCTGACTAAACTGTTGTATATTGAATATGTATTATGTGGTGATTAGTGTGCCAGGAGTAAAATGTTAACCAAGCAGCAATGACTCTGCCCTCATGCATAGAACATTTTGGTGAGAAGAAGAGCAATTTGTTTAAAAATTAAATACTTGAAGAAGCTTGTAACAACAAATTATGCTGTAGCTATAACATGTAGCATGCTGGAACAACATAGGAAAGAGGGAACAAGCTCGTTTAAAGAGTCTGGGAAGATACTCCTAAGGAAATTAAATTTAACTTCAAAGCTAAAGTATAAGGAATCACTTAGGTATATGGGAACATCTGTTCCACATTAATCAATTGACAAAAGAATCTCATATGTGGAAGTATCATGTAGAATTATTTATAATTATAGGACAAGAGAAATGAAAAAAAAAACCTGCCATCCAATAATGGAGGACTATTTAGGTAAGTAATGGTACAAATGGCTGACGAAATATTATGAAGTTATTAAAATAATTATAAAATGCATGCTAATATCTATGTTAAGATAGTTTAGTGAATATCTATGTTAAGTCTTCAGTTGATTGGACAAGGCTCACCCGCATTAAGGAGGGTCATCTGCTTTTCTCAGCCTATCAATATTTAAATGTTATTCTTATTAAAAAAGAAACACCCTTGTAGAAACATACATAACAATGTTTACCAAATATCTGGACACTGAAACTAAGTTCATTTGGCACAGAAGATTAAATCATCACAGATGGTAATTGTGCTACTCCTGTTTCTACTACTAAGTTCTGGACCCATGCATTCTTCCTACTAGAGATTAGTACCCCCTCAATGCATATGCTGCATCCTGAAGAATGTTTTCAGAGTGTTGCCTTTGAGCTGATGCTTTACATGTGTTTTCAGAAGCATTCTATAAGGCCAAGTTTCTCTGGATGACTTGTCTATGATCTCACCAGTGGATCATATGGCTATAGTATTATTCCCATACTTCTTATATTATCAAATGAGGCCTCTGGTTGAATATTATGCTGTGTTGATAATACACAGAGGATCTGTAGGAAAAAGGGGCAAATTGATACACAAAATAAGTATTTGTTCTTGTGAGGAACAACCACTAACACTTCCAGAAAGGAAGTGGCTCAATGTAATCAGCTATCTATTACATGAGGATTAATGCCATATTAGGCACTTAGCATTGGCCTCTATTGCTGACATATTGGACTTTCAGATGCAATAGTGGATAGGGATTAAGAAGTGGGAGATTATGCTATTGGACTCAGACAGGCCCTTGTCTTGAACACAGTCATTCTGCTAATATGTCTATCATGCTGGTTCTAAGATGGCCAATGATGAAGACCGGCTAAAGGTGACTGGCCTACTTATTTGTCTACTTAGTTGTTCAGTGCCTACTTCATGGTGGATTTGTTGTGGCTATCATTATCAAAAGATACACAAGTTTTCACTTTTCATGCCCATTCCATATATGCTTTCACATGTCTTTAACCCAGACCCACTTGTTTCTGATTTTCCTGCCCGTTCTCTTCTATGCCCCTGACCAGATGCCCAGGCCATTTGTCACTGACCAGTAATTTCAACTTGGGTTACCTTTCCTCTAGGCCAACTGGATGACCAAGTACAGAAATCACAGCTCTGTCTATTAGCAATATTTC
Source organism: Sapajus apella (assembly GCF_009761245.1). Lineage (NCBI taxonomy): Eukaryota > Metazoa > Chordata > Mammalia > Primates > Cebidae > Sapajus > Sapajus apella. The sequence continues at coordinate 1,874,299 of NW_022436967.1, forward strand.
CTCCCATTCTCTTTGATGGTGGTCCTTACACGTCTGGAATGCAGCCATGTCTATTTTCAGCTTGCACCCACACACTGAACCTCTTGTTTATTTTGCCCAATCAGTGTGAGGTTATCAATGTTATGGATCTGTATCTCTTCTTTGGGATGTCTAGGTGGTCTAAACTTCTTTCAACCATATTATTAACTATATTAGGAGACATGAGAATTAGCATAAATAAATTAGGATTAATAATCAATGAGTTTTATTTTCTAGTTAAGTGAATACAAACTGTTTTTGTTCTTTTCTAGATGGAATCAAATTAAATCTACTTAACATGATTTATTAATGCTCAATAGCATGTACTTGATGCCTTATTATTCTACTCTAGCAATGATACAACACACACCACAGTGCTTGGGAATGGGGCTTGGTTAATGCAGTAAGAATCTACATATATTTTACAGAATCCACCTGCAAGAGACAGAGTGGTGGATTAAACAAAGACAGGTTAAAGACCATTGCTCTGCATCCTGTGGTCCTTTAATGGTAACACTAATCTCCATCATCCCTCATCCCTGGATAAAATACTGTTTTTGATTTAAATTTTGGCTGCTAAGGAAGATGGTAACAGAGCTTTCTACTTGGCCTTGCCCACTCTTGGGTACATAGCATTGGCCTCTATTGCGGACATATTGGACTTTCAGAGGAAAGAGTGGACAGGGATTGGAAAGTGGGAGACTGATATTGGACTAAAACAGGCCCTTGTCTTGAACACAGATGTTATTCTGTTAATGTGTTTATCATGCTACTTCTAGTTGGGCCAATGATAGAGACTGCTTAAAGGTTACTGGCCTAGTCATTTGTCTATTTAGCTGGTAGAATGATTCCACTAAGAATAGATTCTTATTCCTAGATCCCAACAGCCTTGTGTGGGGATCATTCCACCTACCAAATATCTCCTGCTGTAACAGGAAATCTTAGTGCCAATTTAGGTCTCTGGGTATCAATGTAGACTAGACCCAGAGCTCTACAAAACGTTTGGGTATTTTCCTTTTCACTATACTCATCAGAATAAGTGGCTTTAGGTTCTTCTGAAAAAGAACTGTGGGTAATAATTACAATATATATTTGCCACAGTAAGGCCAGTCTTTTCTCACAGACACCTGACAACTTTATGAGACTTGGCCAAGTAGTGCTGACGTTTTACTGGGACAACTGCCTTCAACCTTCTATCTCTTCATTCTTGTCTTTTTCCAGTTGTCAATTTTAAGAAGCATCTTTATTGACTACGTTTCTTATTTTCCCATAGAGATGCCATTGTCTATGAGCCATCTTCAAACACACTGCCAGTCAGCAATTTTTGGCTGCTCTGTAAATGATGATGTGAGTACACTAATTTTGGGCTCCTGATTTCTGGCAGTTAAATACTGCCATCTGGCTCCTTTTACTTCTTACCACATCATTATCGTAGATGTTAAAGAGAAAGCTCTGTGATTGCAGAGGAGGGCCACTACTGTACTTTTTGTGTAAGGCTGGTTCTCCTCTCACCAGCACATTCCTGATGGCCTTGGAAAATGGCATATGTTCTGGAATCTCACGTGGAAGATAACAAGATAACATGGTGGTATTACCTGGCCTCATATGATATATTCATTTCACCATGCCCACGTTACTTGGCCTTTTTATTCCTCCTCTACTGTGAATCACAGGGGCTTGAACATTTTTAATTTGTATTGGCCTTTTCAATTTCCCTTCAGAACGATTGCACTCTAGTGGTGAATGTGTCCCACTTCCTGGGGTCCTTGCTAGGGTGATAAATCCTTGTATCCCCAGAGTGTGCCCCAAGTCATGTTGGATACTTAGTTGTATCCTTTCTTGCATGGTTATGTAAGGAGTTTTTTATTAGCTACTATAGAGCCTCTCTGGCTGTCATGTTTAGTCTTTTAACTGAATTCATATTATTTTTCTGTAGGAAAATAATCCAAAATTACAGTAATAAGCTCTGATGCCTTTTAAGCGTTGTTGCCATAATATTTTTAAATTGTCTCAATCATTAAATCTATAAAGGCATTTCTCTGTACAATGTGCCAGGGACTATGTTTCCCATATCTTTCAAGATGACATCCTCTTTGCCTGCCAGTTAGTGAGCGACCTATTACCAGACCCTATTTTACCGCCTGTTTTCTGGCACTCCTTGTATTCGTTTGGTTTCTCTGAGAAGCAGATAACAGACAGGTTTAGATATATAAGTGCTTTTTCAGAGAAAATCATCTGAAGGAAAATGAGTCAGAAGGGACTGAGAGACTGCTTAGAACTTGATGTAGGCCTGACTCCTGTGAAGGAGATGTTGGAGGAAGGAAAATCGTATAGAAAAGTCTTAGACTATAGTGCAATTTTAAGAAAGTTTCACTGAAGCAGATTGGGAGTTCTCAAGCCAAAGGTGCACACTACAGGGGTGCTTGTCTTTGGGAGAAACAGCCTTGCCTTAGTGAAACCAGTCCAATTTCCTGATAGGATTTATGTCTACAGTTTTTTTTTTTTTTGAATAAATATAGAACTAGACTCTCCCAGTCTTAAAACTTGAGAAAATTGAGCTTGCCTTATGGAAGATTCTTTCTCAGAAAACTGAACATTAGGCCTCCCTGATAGTACCAAGGAACGAAAATTTACCAGATCACTACATCTGGACAATGAGACACCAGACCCCTCATCCATCATGACTGCCTCACTGACCACGTTGCCTATTGATCAATTCCACTTCCTTATCTCTTCCTAATTCATATTTTTCCACATGTAGTTACATTTCTTCACTACTATATAAACCCCTAATTTAAGTCAGTGAGAGAGATAGAATTGAGACATAGCTCTCAACTCTGAGGAACAAGACCTAGACCAAACCCTTGGCATTTTGGTAACATTGGTATTCTTGCCATGCCCAGTTACCAGTTGGGAGTAGCCTGTGGGTACTGTGACATAATTGCAGTGTTGATTTTCAAAGCACAGCAGCTGAGACCATAGTCAACTTCACTCCCCATAGTCAGAGATTTGAGAGGAGCATATTCTTGACTGCGAAAGTACAGGATGCTTTTCTCCCCTTTGCAATGAAGATAAACCTATTTACAGCCATGTGCTAAAACATCACAGAGCTTCTGCTAACATAAGTTCCTGAATAAGTTCATGGAGGATGGCATCACCCATTACTATTGACATGAAGAAGGAATAAGCTTGTATTATGTTTGAGTAATTATACATTTTAGAATCTTTTGATAACACAAGGTAACTTAGTTTAGTTGATACTTCTGCTCAACCAACAATTCCTTTTTATATTTGCATTTACTTTTCTTCTATTAACTTTTGCTGACATCTACTGAGCTCTCAGTCTGCATTGCCCCTAGTGGTGCCCACTTATTAACATGTATAATGTGCTTTTTTAAATTTTATCAGCACTAATCATTCCTTACTCAGAGGTTGTCTCTTGCCCCAGCAGGAAGCATACCTTTGAGATGAATGTTATTTGAAATTCAAAGTAAAATTAAGCCCAGTTCATTGGTCATCTACTAAGATTACTTGATATACAGATATATTCTACCTTTTTTTTTTTTTTTTTTTGAGACAGAGTCTCATTCTGTCACCTGTGCAGTGGTGCAGTCTTGGCTCACTGCAACCTCTGCCTCCCAGATTCTAGTGGCTTTCCTGCCTCAGCCTCCTAAGTAGCTGAAATTACAGGTACAGGCCACCAGGCCCAGCTAATTTTTGTATTTTTAGTAGAGAGGGCGTGTTACCATGTTAACTAGGCTAGTTTTGAACTGTTGACCGTAATGGATGATCCACCTGCCTTGGCTTCCCAGAATGCTGGGATTACAGATGTAAGCCACCGTGTCCAGCCTCTACCTTGTTTTAACATCTGATATTTGTTTACTTCTGAATCCTTTGCATTTGACTAGTTCTTGAAACATTCTGAGCTGTTTTGACTTGGTAAAACTGTCTATATATTCCTTGACTTTTGCATGTTGGCTATTGCTGTTTTTCCTTATCTGAACCAGGGGTAAATGTCTTCCTCTGATTGTTTACTTCACATCTTCTCTGAATTGCCCTGTTGATTTCTTGTTTGGAAATTATTGAATCTTACATTTCTCTCTGTTCTCTTACTTTATGAGCTCTTGTTTCTGAACCACCGTCTGTGTAGGTGTTTGGTAGTTCTAATAGGGAACCCTATGTTGTTTTCTGTTCCTTGTCTGGTTTCCAACTGTTTCCACAGCATCTGATTACATAGGACCCCATATTAAGCCAGCTGTTTTTCTCTCAGGAATATCATCCAATATTTTTATCTTAATCTAGGATGATCTGTCCTTGAACAAACAATATAAAACAAACAATCTTCATAGCTTCCAATAATTCCTTCCCTTCCTTGAATATTATTTTCTGGCTCTTTTATTTAATTGGTCCTATATTGTCTGTTTAATATTTTTTCTCCAGATTTCTAATTGGTTATTTTTAAGTCATTAAAATGCTTTGGAGTAAATAACATTTTTGCAACTAGTATAAAAAAATCTGAGGACAGAAATGAATACATATATGCAATTAAAAATTATTTTTATTTAATAAAGTATGAACACATTTAATGTTCTAACATTTTTCTAAATTCCCAATTTGGGGGCTAGAAATATTTATATTGATAGTCTAAATATCCCCGGATTGTTTGTTTTTATTCTAACTTTATGTGGAATGGAGCTAATTAGTATAAAATATTTCTTATTAATATAGCACAACTATTCCAATCGAAAGGATACTTAGGACTTTCAAATCACTATAGTTGTTATTTACTCTGTCATGATGTTCATGGCAATAGATAAAAAACAACTTGTATGAGGCCTGCAGAGTTCAAAATAATATTTGCTTACTCTGTCTTTCAAAACTCGGTATTAATGATAGATCTAGGAAATATGCTGTATAAAGTTGGCCCTCCTTATCCATGGGTTCCACATCTGTGGATTCAGCCAATCATGGATCAAAAATATTTGAAAAAAAAAGTATCTGAACTGAATACTTTAGATTTTTTTAATCATCATTCCCTAAACAATGTAGTGTAACAACTGTTTACGTAGCATTTACACTGTATCAGGTATTATGAGTGATCTAGAGATTATTTATAATGTATGCTGTGTGTAGGTTATATGCAAATACCATAGTATTTTATATTAGGGACTTTAACATCTGCTCATTTTGGTATCCTCAGGGTTCCTGGAACCAATAGCTCCATGGATACTGAAGAACAACGTACCCTTTTTCTCCCCTTATCTTGGAAAGTTCAAGCAACATGAACTAAGTCAAGCTCCAACTTTCAGAGTTAAAAAAAAATTAATGTTTGTTTATTCTGACACATTATAAACATATAGATGTCTCTGCAATGGTTTACACCAGTTACAAGATACTGTAATACAATGTTCAGCAGAAAGGACGTAACACTGAAGTTAGCCTTCCCTCCCAATTGAACCTCAATGTCCTTGTTTACAAATGGGAGAAATAAAAGTTAGAACGTAGACTAGCCATGGAGGCAACACCAGGTATGACATGTAAGTATTCAGTATTGTGCAGGAACAGCAGTAGGACTACTAAGTACAGAAAAAATGGCAATTGTTCTGATGAGGAGGAGGGAAAGAGAAGAAAAAGGAGGAAGATGCAGGAAAAATTAAATAAATGGGGGGAAGGAAAGAGGTGAAAGAAGATAGGAATAAAATAATAAAAGTCTCTTCTTTGACTTGGATATTAATTGGTTTGTAATCCTTACAGCATTTAATATAAACTCTATAGTAAATTAGTTGTAGTACACTCAGAGTACATTTTTCCTGTAGTTGTAAACATTTTAAAGAAGTTTAGAAAGTGGATATCAACTTCAATCAACGGAAAATTTTGATGTTAAATTTCTATGTAATTAAAAATTTTTTTTTATCTTTTAATTTGTCATAGAGCTGGTTATATCACTCCCTGGCTATGTAGTCAGGTAGATTGTTTAGATTTCTTATATAGGGGTAATAACTACTTCTTTGGAGTTTATCTTAAGGAAGAGGTATGGGTCAAGAGTTTTCACTTATTTAAATTAAACTTTGAATTAAATTTTAAAGTAAGCTTTCTTTAAATTAACTTTCCTGACCAAATTAAGCTTTAAATAATCTTATCTTGTGATTATAGACTATTAAAATAAATATAGTTCAAATGATTTTAGTTCTCTGTTGCTTGCTTTTCCTCTTTGCTAACCTCTTTCTCTCTCTTTTCTTTTTTTGCCTTTTTTTCTATTTTCCCTTTTTCTTTCTCACATGTATATTAAGATAAAGGTAGTTCTCTTTCTTTTTAGTTTTAGTATCTGCAATGCCAAGCTGTAAATATGTACATGTTTATAATTATTTGTGAATGAACATAGATGAGTGTAGAATTCAACAGTTGTTTCAGAATTTATATTATTTGAATGATATACTATTAAAATATTTCTAAAAGATCTTTGTTTACTTGTATGTTTAGCAAACACTTGAAAGAGAGCTGTCTTTTAATTTGTTTCTACTTAAAATATAAATGCTGTCATTCTAAATCATTGTTGAAAATAAAATAGAACAAAAGCTAATACTAAGCCTGGGTCTAAAAAATACAAATAAAAATAATCCAAGTCACTTTCCAAATGCCTTTTATCACATGCTGCAAGGCACTGAAATAGAGTTTTCTATTCCTGTCATATTCAGTTGCAGGATTTACCAGAAGTGGACCTTGTTCCAGTTAGATGAAGTAAGATTATACTGAAAGCTGCTGATCTGTTTTTAGAAGAATTGTTACAATCCTTGAGAGAAATAGAATTTTAGCAAAAATGAATCTTCTGCTAGCTGGGAAAAATTGTTATAGCCCATAAACTCGAGATGCCAAACTTGCAATTTTGACCATGGTCTATGAAATTGGGGCATAGAAGGGAAATACATTGAAAGACTTCTTTTTTTTTTTTAAAAAAAAAAAAAGAAAAGGAAAAAACAGAAAGTTAAACCACTGTGAATTTCACCATTTCATTTTTTTCCCTAGATAGTCTTCAGAAAACAGTTACCTCTAATACTCAGAAAACAGTATTACTAACCATGTAACCATTGCAATGAGCTTGCATGTACCTCCTTCTTCCCTGGCTAACCAAACAATTAAAGGAAGATAGGCATTTAAGCTATTCTCTTTGGTGAAAGCTATATCTTGAAGAACTAATTTTAAAAATGGATGTTTGGTTAAAAACACTAAGGTGATCAAGTATCAGTGTGAAATAACTGCTGAAGATCAGTCACCAATCTAAAAGTCACTGTAGTTTACTTCAAATTTAAGAATTTATTTCTTAACAAAATTATTTACATTTTATGGAAGTATATTCAGGTGAAGTTGCTGTAGGCAATAAAAGGACGTGGGAACCAAACACAGCATTTAACTATAAATGAGAAAGTGTGTCATTGACACACTAAAGCCAACAAAAACATGAGAAATAAAAACTTAAGTTCAGATCCGCAGTCGCATATTAAAAACTACAGTTATGATAGTGGGAAAAAATGAATCACAAGTTACATATTTTGTGTAAATTCATCATAAATTCAGTCTAATCATCTTGCTAAATTCTGTCTGCTGCTTACTACTAAAGATGTCAATTAAGCAAAATCAAATCAACGAAAAGCAATTAGTAACTTTTTAAACTGAAGGATTTTCAAACTAACAAGGTTGTTGAGCACTCAAAACTGATGGCAAAGCCTGGTGATTCAGGAAACTTCTCTCCTCACTCTTTTCTTCCATCCTTTCATTCCAGCAGCGGGCTCTCATGCTCTTTGTGATTATACTGGCAAGTGATATCTTCTCCAGGCCAAACTAGAGTATTTTTGACACAATTATTTTGGGTTAACCCAAAATATACAATCTAGCAATATTTCGGTCCAGATTTTTTTCTTCTTTTTAGTTTCTCTGAGTTACTGAAACCATCCCCATAAATTTAAAAATTAACCAGGGAAGAAGGGCGGGGGGAGAAATGAAAAAAAAACCAAGCTTGTAGCACATTCAGCCTTAATCACTAGGCAACTTGCTCTCTGACCCTCTTCCTCATAGCTGTGTGGTGCCTGTGGCCCAGATTCACTCAGACCCTATCACAGGATTATGGTTTCCCATAACTGCTCTGTATATAACAATGTGGACATTGTCAAATGTTGTTTTCCCTTTGAGATGTTCCTTCAGGTTCTGGGTACCAACTGGTCTGAAGTACCCCAGGGGCAGTTGCCTTAGCAAATAATACAGTTTCCACATCCTGATGATTTCATTTCCCTTATCCTAACCAATCAACAGTCCGTTTTTCCAGCACCTTGCCCTCCATTATTTCCTTAAAATCCCAGCCCAGAACTCTTTGGCAAAACTGATTTTATGCTCCTTTCCATTTCCTCACTTGGCCACTCTGTGTCATTGAACTCTTCCTCTGCTGCAAACTCTTCTGTCTTGGTGTATTGGTATGCTACTACACAGTGGGCATATGAACTTGGTAGTTCTATAACATTACTGGTTATACAATCTTCAAAACTGGTTTACCATTTAAGGGCTAAAATTCTAAATATACGCTTATTAACAAGATCATAGCTAAAATAGACATGTAATATGGGCCTTAGAGCAAACATACAATGTTCAGTAGGACAAACCCAGATCAAATGACTCATTCTTAATTTCTAAAACTATAGTAATAGTAAATAAAAACTTCCTAGTCCATGAAGAGACAACTTTCTGGAACAATACGCTTTGGACAAAAACAGTGCCCTGGTAATAAGTTGTTCTGGGAGTAAAACTTAGCTTTTCATGTGGAAATTTACTTCTTTATAAAACGGAAAAATTATTTACTATAGCTTTTAGGGTTGTTGGTATATAATTACCTATTTGGACATGCCTAGCACAGGATTTGTCATATGGTAAAATTTCAAGAACTATTAGTTTCCCTGTCCATGAATGTTAAAACTCATTTCATTTACAGATAAAAGCAGTTGCATGCTGAAGACACAGCAAACTCCCCAAAGTAAAGCAGCAGATAGCATTGTAGATGTAACAATTCTAATGGTCCTAATCATCTTGCTGTTTTCGTGACTTATCTCTTTTTCCAAAACGTTCTCAATAACAACATTCTTCCCACACATTATACAGTTAATTTCTCTTCCCCACCTCTATTGCTGTCAGGGTAACAATATGAGCTCATGTTCTATTATTTTGCACAAGTCACTTTCCTTCAATGGATTATCTATAGCCCCTAACTTAATTCAAAAAATGTGATTATGACTATGCAAGAAGATGATAAATACAATCCTTTTACTTAGTTTCAGCTGAGGTTTCTAGACAATACTGAGCTGAATCGTTTTCTTTTTTTCTTTAGCAGCTTAGGAAAGAATTTTTGAGTCAGAGAGAAGGCTTGTTGAGTGGGAGAAAAGAATTTTGAATAGAGAACTCTGGCTGTGGTCTGAATCCCATTTCTTCACCCCACCCCAACTAGAAGAGGCTGTGATAGACAGGCTCCTGCCTCTCACTGCATATAGAGGAGGGCTTCAAGTGGATCAAGAAGAGAGCTTTAAATATGTCTCCTGGGGCTTCATCAAGGACCTGAACTGAGGCCACACAGATAAGAGAGGAGAAGAAATCTTGTTCAGGAATTCAGCACATGCTCCAAGATTTTACTGCAGAAAAGAATGTGTGAGTATATATACTCCAAATGAATTCACTCATGAGACATAATGATAAAAGGTTCGTCTTTGATTTTATCAGTGGAAACCACCTGAAAGGGAGAGAATATCTCAGGTCAAATAATTGGTCAAATTTCCAGATGCTAAAGGATGAGTGAGGAGTTGCAAATGACAACCAAGAAAATTATTGCAACCAGCCTGAGGAGACTGCAGGCCAGATATTCTTAGGGTTAGCTAATTTCCAAAGAACTCATAAAAACTTTTCAGGATCAGAATTGCTTCATCTAATTATGTTCTTCTGTTTATGTAGGCACGGTGGTTCTAGTACCCTACAGTGAAAACAAATTTATTTGTCTCATATGCATTATTTTTTTTTTCAGACGCAGTCTATCTCTGTCACCAGGCTGGAGTGTAGCGGTACAATCTTGTCTCACTGCAACCTCCGTCTCTCAGCTTCAAACAATTCTCCTGCCTCAGTCTCCCAAGTAGCTGGAACTATAGGTGCATACCACCATAACCAGCTAATTTTTGTATTTTTAGTAGAGATGGGTTTTCACCATGTTGGCCAGGATGGTCTCGATCTCTTGACCTTGTGATCCACCTGTCTCGACCTCACAAAGAGCTGGGATTACAGGCGTGAGCCACTATGCCTGGCCATATGCATTATTTTTAATACTACTTTTAAATTATTTCTCTATTTAGATTGCACAAAATATTTCTACTCAAGGATGTAATGATGTGCTGCTGACTTGCTAATGAGTTATTTGCTTAGAGGACTTTCATATCTAGAAATTAGCAATGCCATAACACTACAAGTGTAAGTGAAGTAAGTACTTTCCATTCCTTTCCCATTTTCTTTCTTGTTTCCTTTCTCTTAAATGCACCAACTTTAAAAAGTCAAACCTTGAATTTACAAAATGGGGAAAGGAACAGTCAACATCAGACGAAGCAACAGAGAATTACTTCCCCACATCGTCTTCTTTTTAAACTTACTCTATTGGTTGATATTCCATTCTTTTATTTATATATGTATAGTAGTTGGTAGCACAAACTTTGAGTAAAGAGAAGTCTCTCTCTAATTGATTATTATGTTATTATCTATTTTCTCTCTTGATTTAAATTTTGCAAAATTCTATACACAAGGAGATGTAACAATGCTAATGTTCCTAATGATGCATTTTCATACACACACACACACACACACACACACACACACACACACACACACACATAGTTGTTGTTGTTTTGAGGAGTTTCACTTTTGTTGCCCAGGCCAAAGTGCCATCTCACCATCTCAGCTCACTACAACCTCTGCCTGCTGGGTTCAAGTGATTCTCCTGCTTCAGCCTCCCGAGTATCTGGGATTACAGAAACCCTCCACCATGCCTGGCTAATTTTTTAATACTTTTAGTATAGATGAGTTTTCACCGTGTTGGCTATGCTGGTCTTGAACTCCTGACCTCAGTTGATCCACCCATCTCAGCCTCCCAAAGTGCTGGGATTACAGGCATGTCATCACACCTGGCCTTGCTTTACACTTTTTATATATCTATTAAGGAACAATCAATATAAAAACCTACACATATATAATGTATACAATTTGACACTTTTGTTTATACACATACACCCACAACACCATCACCACAATCTAGGTAAAATTATAACCACCAATCTTCCTTGTATCGCTTTGCTTTGCTGTGTGTAAGTATGTGCAGTAAGAACACTTGATATGAGAGCTATTCTCTTAACAAATTTCAGTGAGCAACGTAGTATTATCTATAGGAGTAAACTTTAGGCATAAAAATCTAATTGTGTTTTTAAAAAAATAAAAATATTGCTTCTGAAATATGCTTTCTGAATGAATATTTACGTTAGAAGTAGTTTAAAGCAAAGAGATTTAGGCCATATTCTACAATTTATTATAGTATTAAAATATGTGAATAGAATAAAGATTACTAGGTACAACAACTATATACCACCTTGTCATTTTTTTCAGTAAATGATAACATGTTCTTATTCATTCAGACTGAAGCCATGTAAACAGATGTTTCTATACACAAAAGGAAATCCTGAATTGTTGAATTGTTCTGGTATAAACTGGCTCCAACAGACACTTGAGTGTTTAAGAGGCAATGCCACGACCAACAAATCCAGATGCTCTGTGAGCTCCCCTAAATCCAACAGAAACATTGAGCTTTATACTTTCACCCTTGAGACAGTTTGAATTGAATAGCTGTTTGCAGAGTTACGTGAGGGTGAGACAAAAATGAAAGTACCATGTAAAATAGTGTTTCAAATAACATATTGGTTTGAAGATATTTATTCCAATTTTTATAAGGTTCTATTTCTTTCCAACAAGTTGGCTCAGCTTGTTAAAAAGAATATTGGCTTTTAACTTTATTCTCCTTAAGAACAACATAAACATAGTTAACCTATACGGTCACATTCTTCTGAGACTCACAGTGAATAAAAGAGGGCACTGTGTGGACAGTCAGCAATTCTTTTCCTGCTTAGTACCCCTAAAACTGTGTAATTATCCGAGGTGTTGCTATAAATCCAGTATTTACAACATACATTCCTTAGACGGTGAAGTAATTGCACGTGTCATAGGGGAAAAATGTTTCATTTTTTTTTTTTCTATTGAGACACTTTTTAAAAAAATTATTGAATTTATGCTTTGGAAGAGACATGAGCATAAATATTATGTAATCCAATGCATGACATTCTGGCAATACTACTTTAAACAATACATCTAACAATAGTAGCAACAGTCTGTCTTATTTCTAGTAAACATAATATGACTAATGACATTACTGCTATGATTTGAGGATGTCTTATGCTTTCAGGATAATTTTAGATATTCTCATATAACCTTGTTTTTCATCATCTCTCATATAAAAATAAAACGTTTTTATGTCATATCGCCTGACTTAAAACTACTCTTACCTCTTTCAGTTTGCCCTAATGCAGAAGTTCAGGGATATATAAAATTTGCTTCATTAGGAAATTGTAGAGCACATCAAGGTTGCCAATAAAATGTCTTTAGAAAGTTATTGCCAAGGAAATGAATTCATTTTATTGGTTGCTGTCTGTTTTCATAGTCTTTGCTTTTGTACTTTGACACACACACAGGCACACACACACACACACACACACGCACAAATACACACTTATAATTCCTGAGAAATTTATAAACCAACCCACCTTTAAGCCTCAGAAGCAAATCAGGTCCCTGAGGCTCTGTGCCAAGGTGACCATCAGAGTGTAACACAACATGGAACTTCATTCTTGACTGTGGTGAAAGAAGTTTAACTCCCAAAGCTCTAAGCCTTTGTTTTGCTTCAGTGTTTTTCCATGTATTCCTTTAAAAAACTTTTTATTAAGAGCCAATGTGAAAAAAAAGGAAATAATTTCTGTCTTTTATCATTATTATTATTATTATTATTTTTGAGACAGTGTCTTGCTTATCACCAAGGCTGGAGCGCAGTGGCTCCACATCTGCTCACTGCAACCTCCACCTCCCGGGTTCAAGCAATTCCCCTGCTTCAGCCTCTAGAGTAGCTGGGATTGCAGGCACGCACCACCACATCTGGTTGTTTTTTCTTCTTTTTATGTATTTTGTAGAGATATGGTTTCACCATGTCGGCCAGGCTGGTCTCAAACTCCTGCCCTCAGGTAATCTGTCTGCCTTGGCCCTCCAAATTGCTGGGATTACAAGACAGAGCCACTGCACCCAGCCGACAATGGAAATAATTTCTGCCCTAGTGAAGTTTACAGTCTAGTAGGAGAGACATATTAAACACAAAAACCAAAACATATACAATATGTATCCAAAACAGAATATATGCATATTATAGGAATTTGATTGTAATGGCTTAATCAACTAGGGATTTATTTTCTCATATTAAAAATGTTTTGTTGGGACAAATAATAATTTCCAAAGATGGATATGCCAATACATTCTATTTTAAGTGTTCTTTCCACAATTGAGAGGTAGAGCTTATCCTGTTTGCTCTTGAATATGGTGAGGTTCAACTATTGCAAAAGTAACACTATGTAACTTCCATGTCTAACTCACAAGGGAAATAAAGCTTTTGTCTGATCCTTTTAGGAGGCTTGATCTTAGAAAACAGCCGTTCCTTTGTACAGAATCCAAGCAGCCACATGGATTGGCCATGTGCAGGGTTTCCAGTCCCAGCCCCAGGACAAGCTGAAGACTCAGCCAATAGTAAGCATCAGCCTCTGTTATTTGCCAGAATGAATTTTCAAGTGATTCTAACATTGTCTTCAAATTGCCTTGTCTGATGCCGAGTGAAGCAGAAATGAACTCTCTCTGAAAAACCCTGGCTAAGCTGCAGATTTGTGAGTAAAATTAATGTTGTCATTCAAGTCACTAAGTTTTGGGTTTGTTTGGGCAGGCTTTGATACCTGTAAGTGGGGTTCTGGTAAATATATATATTTAACATATATAAAAAAACATTGAATTGTATGTGTTTTATGTAAAACATTTAATTTTATGTATGTCTGTGTATGGCTTTGCAAACGAGTGGCAAGCAGACAAAAGGAAGCTTGACAAACCTTGAAGTAAGGGTTAATAAAACCAAAAAGCAAGAGATTATTAATAGAAGCCCAATGGCTCTCAAAAAGACTATCAATGAGAGCTTTAAGAAAATTAGATACTGGTGGCTGGGGGTGCATTTTTTATTAGAAACTTTACAATCTTTGTTACTTGTACTAACATGAAAAATAGGATATCTGTTTAATGATCTAGACCACTACTTATCTTTTTTCTTGCTTTATTCTTATTTATTTATTTTAAAATTATTTATATTTATTATACTTTATGTTCTGGAGTATATGCGCAGATCCTGCAGGTTTGTTACATAGGTATACATGTGCCATGGTGCTGAATCTGTTCTTCTGGTCAGTAAAACAGTAGCTTTTGCAAAAGCCCTGATTTGTAGAATTTTTACCCCACTCTGGCCAAAATTGATACACATGGTTTTAACTGGGTATGATTCCATATTCAGGAGTATCAAAGTCTTAACAGTAAAAAAAAAGAGAAAAATGGACACTGGGTGGGTAGCCATGATCATGTCCTAAAACACTCATAAAAGCCCATGTGAGCATATACTAGGAATTCTGAAACTAGCCTGAGGACCTACAGCATATAATGAGATAGAAATATTTAGACAGAATATATAATACATAATTGTGACATAATTTGTTGATATTGATAGAGTCCTTAGGAGTAGTGTTGGAAAAATCATATTGGGGATAAGCATCATAAGCTTTAAAGACAAAAGTCACAATGAATTTGCTCATTTAAGCCATTACATGTGTATATACACATTTTTTTCTTATACATACATCACATATTTACAATTTCCAATGGTTACATTCCATCCTTTTTATCTGAGTTACATTCTGGTGTCATTTTTGTGTCTTGTAGATATTCTTAAACATTTTTTGTTGATTACCTAAAAACATATATTATTTTCATTTTGAGGGATAGTTTCAATGATATAGGGTTTCTAATTGACTTTTTAAAAGTGTCCTAATATATTGCTTGAATTATCTTTTAAGTGTTCATTGCTTCTGCTGAGAAGTTAGCTATTAATTACATTGCTGATGTAATTATATAAATGTTATTTTTCTCTTGCTGTGTTCAAGATTTTCTTTCTTCATTTGACTTTATGCAGTCTATGCTGTGCCTTTTGTGTGTGTGTGTGTGTGTGTGTGTGTGTGTGTGTGTGTGTGTGTGTGCATGTAGCAAAGGGAGTATAGAGAGTCACATATACTCCCCTCCATCCAGTTTCCCCTATTATTAAGATAGTAAATTACTATGGCACATTTATTACAATATTTTAATAAATATTGGCACATTATGATTAACTAACAAAAAGTCAATACAGTTGGTCCTTGGTATTCACGGGTTCCACATCTACAACCAACCAACCACAGATGAAATACATTTGAAAAAAGAAGAAATTATAATATAATAAAAACAATTCAAATTTAAAAATTAATGCAGTATAAAATTATTTAAATAGCACTTACACTATATTAGACATAAGTAATCTAGAGATGATTTAAAGTGCAGGCATACTTCAGAGATACTGCAAGGCTTAGTTCTAGACCACCACAATAAAGTGAATATTGCAATAAAGAAAATCATGAGAATTCTTTGGTTTCCCAGTGTATATAAAAGTAAAGTTTACACTATGCGGTAGCCTATTAAGTGTGCAATAATATTAGGTCTGCATACTTTAGGTAAGGAATATTTTGCTTCTTAAAAAGCTCTAAGGATGTTCTCTGCCTTTACAGAGTCATAGACTTTTTGCTAGTAGAAGGTCTTGCCTCGATGCTGATGGCTGCCGCTAATAGGATGCGGATTGCAGAAGGTTGGGGTGACTGTGGCAATTTGCTAAAACAAAGCAATGAAGTTTGCTTCGTCAGTTGGCCCTTCCTTCCATGAAAGATTTCTCTGTAGCATTCAATGCTGTTTGATAGCAGTTTACCCACAGAACTTTGACAATTGGAGTCAACAATCTGAAACTCTGCCACTGCTTTATCAATTGAGTTTATGTAATATTCGTTACATTCACTTACTTTTTAGCTACGTATGTTTTTATATTGAAAGTGGATTTCTTGTATATAGCATAGATTTATGTCTTGTTTTTTAATACATTCTGACAATCTTTGTCTTTTCATTGATATATTTAGACCATTGACATTCAAAGTGATTATTGATGTCGGGAGATTAATATCTACCATATTTATTAGTTTTCTATTTGTTATCCTTGTTCTTTGTTGTTGTTTTTGTTGTCTACTCATTTTATGCCTTTTATGGTTTTAATTGAGCATTTTATATTATTTTATTTTCTCTCTTTTCTTAGGATATCACCTAGGTATGCAATTTTTTATCATTCTTTTTAGTGGCTGCCCTAGAATTAGCAAAAGACCTTTACAACTAATATAAGACAACTTTCAAATTAACACTGTACCATTTTACAGGTAGCATGAGTACTTTACAATAACAAGATTGTCCTAATTCCTTCCTCCTTTCTCTTATATCATTGCTGTCATTCATTTCACTTACATAGAAGTATAAACATATATATGAAATAACATTAGCATACATAATTGACTACATTGCTGCCATTATAATTTTGAATAGAGTTATCTCTTAGGTCAATTAAGCAAAAGAAATAATTTTTATCTTCACTTATTCCTTCTTGGATGCTCTTCCTTTTTTAAATGTAGATCTGAGTTTCTGATGTTTTTTCCTTCTCTAAAGAACTTTTAACATTTCTTCTGAGGTGGGTTTACTGACAACAAATTCCCTCACTTTTTGTTTGTCTGAGAAACTCTTCATTTCTCCTACAGTTTTGAAGAACAATTTCTCAGGGTACAGAATTACAGCCTGGGTTTTTTTTCTTTGTCTTTTTCCCTCTCAATACTTGTCTCAGTCTTTTTGTGCTGTTATAACAAGATACCAGAGACAGGGTAATGTATAAAGAAGAGAAGTTTCTTACAGTTTAGGAGTCTAAGAAGTCCAAGATCAAGGTGCTAGCATTCCACGTCTGGTGAGAAATTCTATGTGCATCTTCACATGGCAGAAGGGGCAAATGTTGAATCCTTATATTGTGAGAAAGAGTGAAAGAACAAAAGGATGAAAAAAAAAAAACTAAAAGCTTTGGAACCTCTTTTATAAAGGCCCTAATTCATAAAGGAGGAGCCCTCATGACTTAATCACCTTTTAAAGGCCTCACCTGTCAATACTATCCCACCGGTGATCCATTTCCAATGTGAAATTTGGTGGACACATTCAGACCATAGCAACACTTTAAGTATTTCACTCTACTGTCTCCTTGGATAGTTTCTGAAAGGCTACGTATGATTTGAATCTTTGTTCCTGTAGGTAGCAATTTTTTCCTGTGGCTCCTTTTAGATATTATCATTAATATTATTATTTTACTTTTGATTTTCTGTAACTTGGAAATGATATGCCTAGGCAGATTTTGTTTTGTTTTGGTATTTATCCTGCTTGGTGTTCTCTGAGCTTGCTGGATCTGTGGTTTGATGTTTGTCATTGATTTAGAAGATTTATCAGTCATTATTGTTTCAAATATTTTTTTCTGTTCTTTTGTCTCTTTCTTTCCCTTCTGGAATTTTCATCAAATGTATGTTACCCTTTTTGTAGTTGTCCACAGTTCTTGGATATTCTATTCTGTTTTTTTTTTTTCCAGTCTTTATTTTTTTCGTTTTTGAGTATTTAAGATTTCTATTAAGATATCCTCAAGCTTGGTGATTCTTTCCTCATCAGTGTTCAGTCTATTAATAAGCTCATCAAGGGGTTCTTCATTTCTGTTACGATTTTAATTTTATATTTTTACCTCTATCATTTCTTTTTTTTCCCCCTCAGGATTTTCATTGCTCTGCTCACATTGCTCATCTGTTTTTGCTTTCTGTTGACTTCTGTGTGTGCGTGATAGAGTCTCACTCAGTCTGTTGCCCAGGCTGGAGTGCAGATCATGCAATATTGACTCACTGCAACCTTTGCCTCCTGGGTTCAAGTGATTCTCCTGCCTCAGACTCCCAAGTAGCTGGGACTACAGGCATGCACCACAACACCCGGCTAATTTTTGCATTTTCAGTAGAGATGGGTTTCACTATGTTGACCAGGCTGGTCTCCAACTCTACCCATCTTGGCCTCCCCAAGTATTAGGACTACATGCGTGAGCTGCCGTACCCAACCTGCTTGCTGTTGACTTTATCCATTAGAGCCTTTAACATATTAATTATAGTTGTTTTACATTCCCAGTCTGATAATTCCACATCTCTGACAGGTCTTGCTCTGATGCTTGCTTTGTCTATTTCAGTTGTATTATTTGCCTTTCAGTGTGCTTTGTAATTTTTTATTGCTAGCTGGACATGATGGACCAGGTAAAAGGAACTGCTGTCTGTAGGGCTTTAGTAGTGTGGTGGTAAGGGGAAGGAAGTGGAAGTGTTCTACTGTCCGATGATGAGGTCTCAGTCTTTTAGTGAGCCTCTGAACCGTGCAGCTTCTCAGTTCATTTCTCTCCCCCTTAACGTGGACAGGATAATTAGAAAGGTTCAAGTTAGGTATTTTCTTACCCCAAGGTAGATTAGGCTCTGATATTATTATTATTATTTTTTGAGACGGAGTTTCGCTGTTGTTACCCAGGCTGGAGTGCAATGGCTTGATCTAGGCTCACCGCAACCTCCACCTCCTGGGTTCAGGCAATTCTCCTGCCTCAGCCTCCTGAGTAGCTGGGATTACAGGCACGCGCCACCATGCCCAGCTGATTTTTTGTATTTTTAGTAGAGGCAGGGTTTCACCATGTTGACCAGGATGGTCTTGATCTCTTGACCTCGTGATCCACCCGCCTCGGCCTCCCAAGGTGCTGGGATTACAGGCGTGAGCCACCGCGCCTGGCTCTGGCTCTGATATTATTCTATCAGGTTAGGCTCTGGTTTAACGAGTTTCTCCTGAGCACAGGCCTTGTTAAGAAGAACAGAGTGCTCTGAAACATTTCACAATGGCTCTCCTTCCCCAGGCTTTGCCAGAAGCAGGAGAGTCTTTTCCTCTGATATTTACTTGAAGAACCTGGTCAAGTTTCTGAAGATAAGACTCAGAAATGTACGGGGCCCCTCCATGACTAAGTCAACCTGGAGTGTTTAACTCACAGGCGTGTCCACACTGAGCCTCCAGAAATTAACCACATTTCAGATTTTCTTGCCTCAGCACTGGTTCCTGCAGAGGTTTCAGTTCCTGAGTCTCTGCATGAGTCAGCTATGACTCCCTCTGTTCCCCTGTCTGGCTTTCCAATCTTGGGGGCAGTGGTTTGTCCTGTTTCCTCACCTCTCTTGTGAATCCAAAGAGAGCTGTTGATTCTCCATTCTGTTCAGCTTTTAGGTTGTTACTAGAACTGAGTGGTGATGTTCAAACTCCTTATGCAGATTCAAAAACTGGAAGTTCCGCTGTGCTCACTTATGTTTATTTTACTTTGGGCTCATTGAGATCAAATTTGTAAATTTATATTTTTCACCAAATCTGTAATATATCAGCCATTGTTTGACTGTTTTTTTTTCTTTTTTTCTTTAGTGCTACAGTTACACATATATTAGATGTGGATGTTAGATGATTAGATACTATATTAGAAGTGTGTATATTAAATGGTTGGATGCTTTTTACAGGTGTCTAAGAAACTGGTGTTTTTACTCATATTTTTCTCTTTAAGTATTGCATATTTTTATCTTGCCTCAAGAAAATTGAATCTATCTTCAGTCGTATTAAATCTGATGTTAAATATTCTAGTAAATGTTCGTTAATCAGTTTGAAGCTCTGGATTTTTCCGCTTTATAATTTTCACTTCTCTGTTGAGAGTTTCTGTTCAGTCATTAATTTCATACTGTCCTTTGATTGTTTTTTTTTTTTAAAAAAACAGTTTTATATGATTATTGACCATATATATAATAGTTACCTTGAAGTCCTTATTCACTAAATATCATATTTGAACCCACTTGGAGTCAGTTTCAATTAACTGCTTTTATCTCCCTTAAACTATGAGTCATATTTTTTTTTCTTTGTCTATTCGTTTCTGGCTAAAAATGAAACACTGTCCATCATAGGATTTTTGGCTATGGATTCTTTGTTCTTCTGAGTACTGTTTATTTTTTATTCTAGTGAGCAATTAACTTGACTAAATTTAAAATGTGAGCTTTGTCTACCTGCGATGTTTAATAGCTCATGCCTTTGCTCTACTTTTTTGCATTCCTGCCCCTCATTTTTTAGCCGGGCTACCTAGGGGAATCTGTGTTTGCACAGTCTACAGGTCAGCCATGGAGCTGTTTAGGCTTTCTATTAAGATTTTGGGGTTCACTTTTTTCTATCTTCTGTAATTCCCATTAACTTTCCAGCTCCTCTGTCCAGAGTTCAGCCTTCTGACCTTAAACCAGAGTAGATTTTAGCCCTCTACCCCTCATACTGTGTCCAGGGAGGAGAACATAGTCACTGTTGCTGCAGACTCTTGAATCTCACCAGTAGCCTGTGGATCTTTCAAGGGTGGAATCTTCCCTCATGTCTGTCATCCACGTTCAGGCTGCCTGAAACCTACATGGGGCCTGTGTAGTAATAGGTTAGCCAGAGATTTGGGCAGAGTTTATATTAAAATTTTGAATTTTTGCCATTCCGTGGCTTTCTTTTTCCTTTCCCAAATTTAATCATCTGTCACCTTGAGGTGGTAAGTCAGTGACATTCCTTCACTAGAGCTCAAGTTGGAAAATGCATTCAGACTAAACAGCCACACCACACATTCACATTCCTTACCCGATAGAATAGTATTTCTTCAAGAATAAATGTGTCTCAATTCTTTTGCCTGACTTTGGTTGTGTCTAATTATTTGATGCAGTATTTAAAAATAATTATCATTTATGGGAGGAATTGACCAAAATGTATACTGTCTTTATCAGATGTCTCAAATGTTTTGTTAACCATTCTAATTTCTATTCAGCTATAATAGCATTTTTACTTGTGTGTGTACACTTTTGTTTAGGATGATGGAATAATCACTATTGTGTATTGGTGTGGCACAGCGTACTCATCTACTCAAGACTATCTGAAGTGGAATATCACTTTGATTCACTTACCATAAGTCATTTGATTGAGATCATTTGCTTAAGTTTTCAAATTGCTCCTGTCCATGGCTGTCATATTTTCCCTAATAGTAAATAATTAATTCTCCACTAACCCCTCCCTCCATTCCACTAATTCTTTCATGACCTAAATATCTAAATGTTTATTACTTCTTTAAATAATAATTCTAATATCCAATTACTGAGTAAAGAATTTACGTTGGCTGGGCAGGATTAGAGGCAGTTGCACTTGTACATTCCAACTTGTCCAGCCATGGTGGGGAGGGAGATATTTTAAAGGAATAAAAACTAAAGGGTAAGAGTTATTCCTTATATCGTCCTTTCCACTCCAGTTTTTATGTAAGACAGATACCTATTGTGCATATACTACATCTTCCCATCTTGCTAATCCCCTGCCATTGTAAAGAGAAGGTTCCAAATAAGCAATGTTGTGAGAGGAAAGAGCATGATTACTTATTTACTCCTTTTGAAACTTTTTGATCAGTGTCTTCATATACATTATGACATGTTATTCCAAATGGTGACCAAAAGCATTTACTAGTTCATCTTATGACACACGATTGTTTTATATGTCTAAAGAGATTTGAAACTTAACAGTCAAAGCTTTGCAGCTGTAATATTTAAACATAGATTTAATCTAAATATAAAAAGAATAGATATATAGATGTGTATGTGTGCATGCACATGGGTGTGCACTCATGGCTGTGAGTCAGTGTGATTGGGAATTTGTGAACATCTCAATACCAAAATTTATGATTCAAAGACTAAGAATATGCTCTGTTATTTAAATGTTTAGAGATCTAATATTATCTGACTAGAGAACAAAAGAGCAAAGCTGTAGTAGGTGAAGACAAGTCATTGTGTCTTACAGCCTCTTTTTTGAGTGCATTCTGAGCTCTTAGCAACATGACTGACACAATCTTTGTTGGGAATCTTGTGTCTTCTGATGGAAATATCAGAAATGAATAGAAAGAATGCTCAATTTGTGCTTTTCTTGTTCGGTCACATACTTCTACCTCCAGCCATATGTCATTAATATAGCTAATGGGAATTTGGCATCTAACTGACTGGGAAGGGATGAAATAAATGTGGAGACAGGCAAATGCCAATGACATGTGCAAGGAAAGCACTTGGTATTTCTGTTTAAGCAGTGCCAGCTCCATCAGCCTTCCCTACAGCCTTCACTGACAGGGTTGGAGGCCCTTCTGTACATGGCCATGCCTCATGTATTCATGGGTTGCTGTGATCCCACAGCCCCTTTTGTTAAGAACTGAAAATACAGCATGTTGCTTTGCTACTCTCAGCTGCCATATGGCTTTGTGAAAGCTGGCCTAAAAGGAAGCAGGAAGAAAGAAAAAAAACCACTAGAAATAAAACAACCAACAGATGAAATTGATTTATTTTCAGCACTAAGAGATGTGGGCGGGGGCCTTTCAGAAACATAAAACTTTGCACTGAGTAGGCAAACAGGCTGCTCATGTGACAGCTCTTGTATACGCTTTTTAAAAAAATAACATGTGGCAGAAAATAGAAGCCCCATTGTTTTACTTAACTACTGTATCCAATTTGAGTGAAATGGAATTTTCAAGTTTAAGGAAACTGACTGTCCCATTTGCCAGTGTACTTTCTTCGTTTGACAAAATACTTTAGAACTTTAACATATGTATTCAGCATTAGCCTTTTAAAAGTTTATCTTACGCTGAAAGTTTTGCGAATAATTCTGGACTGTAAATCGCTTTATTTGAGTTTTTCTACTTTAGCTTCTCAATTTAGGCAGTTATAGCACTCTTCTAAATTGCTTTAAAAGCCTAGTCGAATATATCTAAAGGATGGGTTTAGAAATGACATTTTGTCATTCTGTAAAGATGTAAAAAGGGTGCTAGAAAAACAAACTAATAAAGGAAATATATTTGAAAAGACAATCATATCTCTGAACAAATTTATTAAATTGAGGTATTTCAATTTTAAGAATAAGAATATTTGAGTTCCAGAATATTATTTTATCAGACTATACTGTTTTCAATTGTACATTTAAAATGATAAATAAAGGTTAGTGTAATTGAGGACACAAGTATACAGAAATAAAGATTGTTTTATTGATTTATTGATATTTCCTACCTTATTTTCTTAGTTTAGTGCTTAAGTGTATGTTGCTGAAATACATATGTTATTTTCTAAGAGTTTCCAATATTTATATAAATAATTCTAACCACTGAGTTATCTGTTCTTTAATTTTGAACTTTTATTTTAAACATGGGCTAAAATATATCAGGTTCAAGTGAATACCTAGGAGAAAGTAGGCTGTATACATTTAAGGGGCTTCTTTCTTAATGTATTTAAAAACTTCAGAGAAATAGCTCCTTGTAGTTGGTCTGCATGACATTAAGTAGAGTCATAGTTTAGCTCTATCACAAATTTTTTGACTTTGGCAAATCACGTAATATTGTTTCACCATACATTCTTTTCTGTCTCATAATTTTCCTAATTTTTAAAAACTATATCCGTGTATTGAAAATAATATCTCGCTTCAAAGTCTAGAATTCAAATAGATAAAATTAGTGCTGCTTTGAAAATCTTCAGGTGTCTGCACAAAGTTGCTTCATGAGATTTGGTACCGTTCTTCCCCTCTTGGTGGGTGGGCCCTTGGCAATTTCTTTGGAGAAGCTGGTTGCATAATTTGTAAAAATACTTATCAATCTAAAATTGAATTATTTCATGAGGAATGAAATTGATGGTACCT
The DNA here is from genome assembly GCF_009761245.1 of Sapajus apella. Taxonomy (NCBI): domain Eukaryota; kingdom Metazoa; phylum Chordata; class Mammalia; order Primates; family Cebidae; genus Sapajus; species Sapajus apella. Next base: position 1,898,410 of record NW_022436967.1, read on the forward strand.
ATTGATTATGGCACCTGTGTATTGGTTGATTTGGAAGAAGAGGCTCAGGTCCATACTGGTTCTATGGGCATGAGGTTATTTTATATACCATTTACTAGTCAATTAAATTTTGAGCACCTATGCTTTGGGCTAGATTTGAACATTCAGATAAAGACAATATTAAAATTACTTGCTAAAAGTTATATTTATATACTACTTATGTTTGATATGTATATAATATCTTTAACATAATATTCTTACTTATATATTTTTAAGTAATAGACGCCTACACGTAGTTAAGAAAGATATGTATTGAAAAGGAATTTAAAAGGTAAAAATGTCTTCTCTTGTTTTCCTGCATGAAGTAGATTTATTTTTATTAAGACCACATGGCATTTGGCAGTGTGGTTTAGAATTGTGAAACTCAAGAAGAGATTATATTACCTGAATTAAAAATACAGGGAAGGAGAAAGAGCAAAATTTGTTTCAAATAACATACATATATTAAAAAACATTTTCAGTTTTGAAATGAATTGCTACCAGCAATTCTTTGTGACTTTAGTCTCTCTAGATCCTTCTCATTCTGCAGCTGTACTAAACAACTGGCCATCTTGTGAATCACAAAAAATTAGGTTCCTCTTTAGCAAAAATCTGGGAAGCATATGGCGGTGTGCATGTGTAATGCATCTTTGTCTCAGAGTTCAGACAATGGCATGTTGCTTATAGCTACTTTGTGTACGTCTAATTTTTGCTCCACAAGTTTTCTAGGTAAGAGAAAGCAGAATTGTAGCTGCTTCTAACCTACTTTATCATTACTTGTTCAAAGGAGAATGTACTGTAACAACTTGGCATTTTGAGTGATCTCGACAGAGGTCAGAAAAATCTTCTCTTGTATGATGTTTTGAGCCTTGATGATATTTCTGCCTTATTTTCTTTGTTCTTTTGTTTTTAAACATTTGTCTTAATGTTCATTTTTAATCAATACATACTAATTTTACATGTTTATGTGGTACATATAATGTTTTGATACGTGCATATAATGTGTAGTAATCAAATTGGGGTAAGTAGAATACCCATCACCTCAAACATTTATTTCTTAGTGTTGGAAACATTCCAAATCTTCTCTTCTAGCAACTTAAAATATACAATAAATTATTAACTGTAGTACCCTACTCTGTTATCAAACACTAGCACTGATTCCCTTTTTCAAAGAGTATTTTTGTACCCATTAACCAACTCTTCCTCCCCTACTTCACTTCCCAGCCTCTGGTAACCACCACTCCGCTCTCTACCTCTATGAGATCAAAATTTTTAGCTTCCATATAAAAGCAAGAAGATGTGGTATTTGTCTTTCTTTGTCTCGTTTATTTCACTTTACAAAATGTTCTCCAATTCCATCCATGTTGCTGCAAATAGCTTATTATTTTTAATGTATTTACATATTTTGATTATACTTTAAGTTCTGGGATACATGTACAGAAAGTAAAGGTTTGTTACATAGGTACACATGTGCCATTGTGGTTTGCTGCACTCATCAACCCATTATCTAGGTTTTAAGCCTTACATGCATTAGGTATTTGTCCTTATGGTATCCCACCCTTTTCCCTCACCCTGTAACAGGTCCTGGTGTGTGATATTCCCCTCCCTGTGTCCATGTGTTCTCATTGTTCTATTCCCGCTTATAAGTGAGAACATGTGGTGTTTGATTTTCTGTCCCTGTGTTAGTTTGCTGAGAATGATGGTTTCCAGCTTCATCCATGTCCCTGTAAAGGACATGAATTCATTCTTTTTTGATGGCTGCATGGTATTCCATGGTGTATATGTACTACATTTTCTTTATCCAGTCTATCATTGATGGGCATTTGGGTTGGTTCCAAGTCTTTGCTATTGTAAATAGTGCTGCAATAAACATACATGTGCATGTGTCTTTATAATAGAATGATTTATAATCCTTTGAGTATATACCCAGTAATGGGATCTCTGGGTCAAATGATATTTCTGATTCTAGATCCTTGTGGATCTTCCACAATGGTTGAACTAATTTACACTCCCACCAACAGCATAAAAGTGTTCCTATTTGTCCACAACCTCTCCAGCATCTGTTGTTTCCTGACTTTTTAATGATTGCCATTCTAACTGATGTGATATGGTATCTCATTACGGTTTTGATTTGCATTTCTCTAATGACCAGTGATGATAACCTTTTTTTCATATGTTTGTTCACTGCATAAACTGTTTATATTCTTCACGCACTTTTTGATGGGGTTGTTTGATTTTTTCTTGTAAATTTGTTTAAGTTCCTTGTAATTTCTGGATATTAGATATTTGTCAGACGGATAGATTGCAAAAGTTTTCTCCCATTTTCTAGGTGGCATGTTCACTCTAATGATAGTTTATTTTGCTGTGCAGAAGCTCTTTAGTTTAATTACATGCCGTTGCCAATTTTGACTTTTGTTGCCATTGCTTTTGATGTTTTAGTCATGAAGTTTTGCCCTTGCCTATGTCCTGAATGGTATTGCCTAGGTTTTCTTCTAGGGTTTTTGAGGTTTTAAGTCTTAATGTTTTAATATCTTAATGTTTAATTCTTTAATCCACCTTGAGTTAATTTTTGTATAAGGTGTAAGTAGGGCTTCAATTTCTGTTTTCTGCATATGGCTAGCCAGTTATCTCAGCACCATTTGTTAAACAGGGAATGCTTGCCCCATTGCTTGTGTTTTTTCAGGTTTCTCAAAAATCAGTTGGTTGTAGATATGTGGTGTTATTTCTGAGGCTTCTGTTCTGTTCCACTGGTCTATATATCTGTTTTAGTACCAGTACTATATTGTTTTGGTTACTGTAGCCTTGTAGTATAATTTGAAGTCAGGTGGCATGATGCCTCCAACTTTTGTTCTTTTTGCTTAGGATTGTCTTGGCTATATGGGCTTTTCAGTTCCATATGAAATTCAAAGTAGTTTTTTCTAATACTAGGAAGAAAGTCAATGGTAACTTATTGGGGATAGCACTGAATCTATACATAACTTTTGGCAGTATGGCTATTTTCATACTATTGATTCTTCCTTTCCTTGACCATGGTATGTTTTTCCATTTGTTTGTGTCCTCTCTTATTTCCTTGAGCAGTGCTTTGTAGTTTCCTTGAAGAGGTCTTCACATTTCTTGCATGTTGTATTACTAGGTATTTTATTCTCTTTGTAGCAATTGTGAATAGGAGTTCACTCATGATTTGGTGCTCTGTTTGTCTATTATTGGTGTATGGGAATGCTTGTAATTTTTGCACATTGATTTTGTATCCTGAGACTTTGCTGAAGTTGTTTTTTAGTTTAAGGAGTTTTTGGGTGAGGGCATTGGGTTTTCTAAATATACAATCATGTCATCGCAAACAGACAATTTCACTTCCTCTCTCTCTATTTGAATATCCTTTATTCCTTTCTCTGGCCTGATTGCCTTGGCCAGAAATTTAATACTATGTTGAGTAGGAGTGTTGAGAGAGGACATCTTTGTCTTGTGATGGTTTTCAAAGGAATGCTTCCAGCTTTTGCCCATTGAATATGATATTGGCTGTGGGCTTGTCATAAATAGCTCTTATTATTTTGAGATACATTCCATCAATACCTAGTTTATTAAATGTTTTTAGCATGAAAGGATGCTGAATTTTATCAAAGCCCTTTTCTGCCTCTATTGAGATAATTATGTGGTTTTTGTCATTGGTTCTGTTAATGTGACGGATTACATTTATTAATTTGTGTATGTTGAACCAGCCTTGAATCCCAGGGATGAAGTCAACTTGATTGTGGTGGGTAAGCTTTTTAATGTGCTACTTGATTCGGTTTTCCAGTATTTTATTGAGGATTTTCACATCTATGTTCATCAGGGATATTGGCCTGAAATTTTCTTTTTGTCGTGTTTCTGACATGTGTCAGGATGATGCTGGTCTCATAAAATAAGTTAAGTAGGAGTCCCTCTTTTTCTATTATTTGGAAAATTTCAGAGGAATGAATTCAGATAGTGTGATGACTTCAGCTTTGCTATTTTGTTCAGAATTGCTTTAATTATTTGGGATTTTTTGTAGTGGTATACAAATTTTAGAGTTTTCTATTTCTGTGAAAAATTGTCGTTGGTATTTTGATAGGGATTACATTAAATCTGGATTTTTTTTTTAGTAGTTTGGACATTTTAACATGATCAGTTCTTCCAATCCATGAGCATGGGATATCTTTCTAATGTTGTGTCCTCTTCAGTCTCTCATATTGATATTTTATTATTTTCATTGTAGAGGTTTCTGCCTCATTTTCATTTGTGATAAGAAGGTATAAGGAAGTAAAAGAATTGCCTTAACAGCTAAACTTTGAAGCCTTATGCTAGTCAAAATAATTCTCTTATTGAGGTTCTGGAGTTTTAAAAATCTGCCCCCATTTCTTAGTAATATAAACCTTCAGATTTATTTATTATTGTATAATTTTATCTCTATATGAATAAAAACTTATTTATTGGAAGCAATATGATAGTAATAAGCTCTAATTGAAAATCTTCAATTATCTTACAAGGAAATTTCTTTTTTAAGTTTTATTAAAATATCTGACTGTGGCTCTCACTTTGGAAATTATATTTTGATTATCTGATAATCATACTGAAACCACACTGTTATTGCTATAACATTCTCAAAAAATCTCCTTCTATATCTAAATCCTTGTTTCCAGACTTGGATTTTGCCTCCATCAACACAAATTTAAACATGCATTATAATAGGTAAAATGATACTGTGGGCTATGACAACTTTAGATGATAAATCCAGTGTTTTCTAGAACATTCTTTAAAAAACCCTTCACATTTATTTTATAAAAAATTTTTATAGAAAGTTTTATTGGGTCACATAGGATTGATTGACTTCAATCCTACTGCAACAGTTTGAATATAAAATTTTCTGGCTGCATCCATGATAAAATTAAGAATAGTTAAGAAACATAGCCTCAGTAGTGATTTGGACTAATATAAAGTTCATTAAAAATATGAGTTAAAAAGTGAGTATCATTATAAAACTAGAAATTTATTTTTGGTGAGCTAAGTTATTTTTGCTTTCTCCAATGTTTTATGCTCCCAGTATTACTGCATTGTTATGAATCTTCCCTGGAAACAAAGAAAACAAGAATATAAATCTTTAAAAAATCATCAAAAACATATAATAGCTTAATTTCTTATAATTCTTATCACTCTCTGGTTGATATTTGTGTTCTAAACAAATACATATTTGTGGAACAAGTGTTTAATTTAGAGGAATTACATTTTGTGATGCAATAGTTATTATGTCATATACATAGGAGTAACATTTGGAAGTGAGAGGATCTGGTCCTTTAGGACACACCAGATCCACAACTAGGTCCCTATTCCAGCAAGACCTATAAAGGTCACACACAATTAAGTTCATATATAATTGAGGTATAATTTACTATTAGAACCCTTGTTTCCAGTTTTATCTGTGGGAACAAAACTAGACAGATAAAAGTTCTCTTGCTATGCAGCTATTTATTAAACATGTAACTTTGAGCAATAAAACACTTTCTGAGCCTGCAATTCCACATGTGTATCACCAGGCTAATGATATCAACCTTCTGTGTTGTTGTAACGATTTCAAATAATTCAACAAATTACAAAATACATTGTCTATGTTATTGGAGTCACTCACTAAATGACAAAATATAATACCAAGCATATTTTTATTTTTGTGTGAAACTATAAGACATCAGGCATTGTGCCCAATGTTTTATTTAACATTCTCAGTAATCCTATGAGGCAGTCTCAATCATTAATATCAATTTTAAATATGAAGAATTTAAGACTTAGAGACGCTATGTTGTTCAAGGTCTCATGGTTAATACTAACTATGCAGATGAGTGTAAAATCAGGACTCTCTGACACAACACAAGAGTTCTTAACTGCTAGAATAAACAGCCTCTACTTTGACATCCATCTATCTCTATTATTTATAGAATTATTTACAACTAAGTATTATTCTGTATTTTTAATGATGTATAAAGTTATACCTTATAAACTTACCCTTGCTAATTTTAGGTCAGATGTATAGTGATTATTACTCTACTTATATGATCACAGGTGGCAACTTTACATTTCAGCTTCTAAATCTACCTAATTGATATAGAAGGGGCTAAATGGCATAATCTTGCAATATAGCAGTTTAGTCCGCTAAGAAATATGAATTCTTAAGTTGACTTTCTCTTCTTTGAGAAGATGTAAATTATCAAAGAATAAAGACTTCTGAAATAAAGGAATAACTAGAACATTTTGTTTTATGCAGGATGAAGACAGAATGATGTTTGACAAATTGGTGAAGTGCTGTTTTTGAAGACCTAAGATTTTGACTGGAATTGCCAGAATACTTCGTTACATATTTAAGTCTAGACAAGAAGCATTAGGATAGGGATTCCATCCATCCTGAAGCAGGAGAACCCAACAGTAAAGTTATAGGGACCATACAGCTTGAAACATCTCTGACCGCTTAATGATACCAGATGCTCTGCTGAAAAACTTTTGAAAGTGTTCTTTAAACCTCTTGAGATATTTTTGATTTCTGCTATGGGCATTCCTTGGAATAGAAATCTTAGACTACTATGTATCTTCTGTATCTATCTCTAGGGGCACAATTACTCTAACTCATGACTCCGAGCTTGGAGATAGGGAATCCTTGGCAGAGAAACTTCTGTGGCTGGCTTTTAAATGCTTTTTCTCCTCTTTCTTCCACGAGTCCCTTAATTGTTACGTTGAACGTATTAGACAATATTTTTCAGCTTTCCTTTTAACCTAATCTAGTATTGGGCTTTACTTGTATAAGTTATTTGTATTCATATATGAGAGATGCAGAGCAATTTTGATCACTAATATAGACACATCATGTAATTTACCAAAAAATAGTAATATGAAAATAACTTTATTTTTCTCCTCTCGAGATGCTTATTATGCCTCATAAGATCCCATGAGACTAAATATTCTGTTCAACTTATTATTGAAGGAAATTCCATAAAGATTTTAAGTCTGAAAACACTGAGTCTTGATATTTCCTTAGCATACGTGTGCATTTGCAATTTCTTTCAAAAAAGCCCTACTCGAGGGAGTCAAATTTGTTTAGTTTCTATCTAAAGGTAAAATTTTATTTTGTTTACCCTGTTGATTTCTGTCAATATATTATTATTAATGACAAACTATTTTGTTAATATTTTTACATTTAACTACATGCTGTTTACTTGGAACCAATATTACCAATATATTGCAAAATTTATCACATGGTTTCAATAGTTGCATAAACATTTAAAGGAAAAAAATAGGAGTCGCATCCAATTTGTCTTTTTTTTTTTTAATGGAACAGGGATATAACAGTGCTGCTAGGAATTGGTTTATATTATCAGCATATTACACAGGCTACACATAAAAATAAATCAATTTGTACATGAAAATTCATAATATAAATAAAGACACTGGGAAGTAAACTCTAATATTTCAGCTTTTTTGGTGTTTTAATTTATGTTTGTGTTTTGTTTGGTTAATGGTTGGCATTTGGTCTTAATTTCTCCAGATTGTTAGTTTTCTTGATATCAGAAGATAATTATACAATCCAACTCACCTGGCTGATATAGCATTTTCTAATATGTCATGAAGTAGGTAAATTCTTTTTTTTTTTTTTTTTTTTGAGATGGATTTTTGCTCTTATCATCCTGGCTGGAGTGCAGTGGCACGATCTTGGCTCACTACAACCTCCGCCTCCCAGGTTCAAGCGATTCCTGTGCCTCAGCTGCCCAAGTAGCTTGGATTACAGGTGCCCGCCACCACACCCAGCTAATTTTTGTATTTTTGGTAGAGTTTGGGTTTCACCATGTTGGCCAGGATGGTCTTAAACCCCTGACCTCAGGTGATCCACCCTTCTTGGCCTCCCAAAGAGCTGGGATTACAGATATGAACCACCACACCCCATCGGTAAATTCTTAAACAGAGGCAGAATGATTGGCTGAGATTTCTGTCACTTTCTGCTCTTAAAATACTGTTTTCCTTACAACTTTGTGTGACTTTTGTAGATAGGCTAAGAAATTTATTGGTTTTCCTCAACTATTAAAGTAGGAAGAATATTAGGAATTTCTGAACACTATATAAACATGTTAAAACAATAAAATAGATTATATTCCTTAAAATAGCAAATAAAATATTGGTTCTTTCAGAAATTTTCTCAAAATTGGAACTGGATGACGTGAGTCTTCCATTGTATTGACAGAAAACAACATTTGTGAAATATTGAATTTTATATAATTTTATGAATGCATCTTTTTTAATGGCTGGCCTCTGTGATTTGGATTGAAGATGGATTAATCTATAAGGAATCACTTCATAAAACTATAAGTGACATTTTGTTTTTGTGTCATTGTCATTTCGTAAGTTCTAGATTTCTTCTAGATTTTTCTTAATATAACACTTCTACTCTCTTATACTAAGACACCCCACTACACATTTTTCCTCCAAAATATTAGCGAGCTTCTCGCAGCATGGAAATTTTAGTTTATAGGGTTATAGAGAAAAGAAACAGCATAAAAAGTACTTTCATGTTTCTTTTTTAAATGATCACAGATGTACTAGAAAACGCATTAAAGCACAAAACACAATTATTTTTAATTTCCAAAAGTGGCAATTACAATATCTAGAAGACAAATAAAATGTATTTTGTAGTTCTATAATTAACAACATATAAACTACATTAATAAAATTTACTTTTATTATTAAAAACTCCACTTGCTGTTTAAGGATGCAGTTGCTGTAATTGAATTTTGAAAACTTTGGCATAAACAGTAGGCTCAGGCAGAGCTGAAACTCATAAATGCATGCAACATATAGCATATACTATGGAATAACCTGCGGATTAATAGAAAACATTACCACTTGTTCTTAAGCATTGTGATAGAATTTGCTTAGAATTTACTAAGTGACTCATTTAGTTCATTCTTATGGCATTCAGCTGACATCCCACTTACACAGACTGGACAACACACAATGATATTTTGGTTTACAAATCCGGTGAAAGAGAGTCACAAGTCGCTGAATCACCAAAGCAAAGAAGACTTGATTGGATTGTATAAAAGCAGAATAAGTGGAAAATATGCAGGACTAACAAAAGCATATATCTGATAATCAGGAAAATTAAGACTCCCCCAATCTGCCTGAATTTCACTTCCTAGCAATAAACCCATTCCAGAGCTGCTGTGAGTGTTGGCTGATAACTCTCAGCTGCTACCTTCTCCACTTCACCACCCCCCTATCCAGACGGCTGATTGAAATGTTTCAAATGAACTAATATATAATGTTAGGAAAAGTAACTTTCATTGTTTCCTCATCCATGTGTAAATGCCTCAGCTCTTGTCACCTAGTTGTCATTATGACACAAGCACGATAGCTAGATTTTTCCAACTCTTTGTTTTTTTTTTAACAAAAGTGTTTCAAATCATTTGAAATAATTAATTAGCAAAAGTATAATCTAAAGGATAGCTTTCCTAATTAAGAATTATAATAACCTTATAAGATATAAATTTACATTACAAAAAATCTTTTTGTCCTTCCTTTCTTAGACTTATCTATATAATAGCCTTATTTACATTTTGATAAATTTCCTGCTATATCTATGTTGTATATGCATGTTGAAATATATATTATTTTCAGTAACTCTTACCTAATATTTAGGTAAGCAACCTTATCTGAACTTCTGAACCCAGAGAAGAGGATAGTTCAACTGGAAGAAAATAAATAATTCTTAATCAGGTTCCTACAGAGATTCACAGACTTTTAAAAGTAGTTTTATTTTATCTGTAAACAGAATATTTACATCTTAATATTTATAATTATTAAGGTACTTTAGTGTAGAGAGCAATTTTTATTCATTTTTAAGCTTAACAATTATTATTTGAGTTATGAATGAACCACATTTGAAACTGAGGAGACACTTGAACTATGTTTCATTGTGTAGCTGTTATCTGTTGCCCCAAGAATGTTGCATAATTTATTTTTATTTTTAGAGACAGGGTCTCACTCTATTGCCCAGGCTGAAGTGCAGTAGCACAATCTCAGCTCACTGCAATTTCCAGCTCCCAAGTTCAAGAGATTCTCCCACCTCAGCCTCAAGAGTAGCTGAGACTACAGGTGCTTGCTACCACACCCAGCTAATTTTTAAATATTTTGTAGAGATGGAATTCTTCCACTGTCCAAGTGGTCTCAAAATCCTGGGTTCAAAGGATCCATCCACCTCATTCTCTCAAAGTGCCGGGATTACAGGTGTGAGCCATCACACTCAGTTTAAAAATAAATCATTTTGATTGTGGTTATAAGTGTTGGTTTGAGTATTCTTCTGACTTTAGCAGGGATGAGTTGGGCTAATGTATGTTTCTACAGTCAGGTGCTCCTCAGCTAAAAGTTGGCTTTGCTTATATTGGCCAAGGCTTCTGTAGCATCTGGGCTTTCATTGCCACACATGGGCCTATTGGGCTCTGCTCATGATTCTAATAATGTAGATAAAGTGCAAGAGAGAGGAAATAGAAATGTATAAGCCTCTGCCCACATAAAATGTGTGGCTATTCTGCTAGCTAAAGAGATCATGTGCCCAAACCCAGGGTCAGTGTGGAAGTATCTGACCAAATGCTGTAAAATTGAAGGCCAATAATACAGTGAATCTATTTCAATGATCTGCCCTTCAGGTTAAACTTTCACCAATATATTTTGCTCACCACTATTTTCTCTTTCATGGTTACACTGGTGAGCTTAGAGGAAATAGGAAGACATTTTCTGACATTTGAAGGAAGTGAAGTAACCTAGTATTAAATATGTAGCCTGTGAATATAGCATTATTGTAGGGTCTTTACGTTCTCAGGAGGCAAGACTCCAGTATATTTCTAAAAAAATGTACAATTATTTGACTCGAGGCTCAAAAGAATTATGATGTGAATAAATTGTTTTCAACTCAGTTAAATCCAAAATGTGTAAATTATGTACTGTATACCAGATATAAAAGCCTATTTGCAGGACGCATGCTATTAAAGTAAAAAGAATATTTCATAAATCCGTACTCTTCAACCTTTCAAATGTATTGAATCACCTAAAGATTTTGTTAAAATTCTTATTCTGATTCATCAGGCCTGTGAAACACACAAAATTCTTCATTTTTAAACAGTTGCTAGGTGATTCTAATACTCCTGGTGTGGAACACCACTTTTAGTAGTAAAGTCACAGATTATGCTTTTAATAAACAGAGCCTAATGTGGGAAATGAGAGAGAGGCATATAAACAGAGAAAGTACCCTGTGTAAGTACAATAATTTAAATATGCACAGAAAAGTAGAGCAGAAGGAAAAGTTTGGCACTTTGCATTGAATCAGTCAATACATGAAGCTACCTAATACCATAACATAATAAGGGACGTACAAGAACTGCTACATTGTCAGACCACGATGAGAAAAGCTCAGGGGAATTATTGCAACCGATGCTGTGATATATCGAGTGTGGCTGATGGGGGCCATCTGCATAACTACAGACAACTACAGATGTAAAGTAGCTCTTTAGCACTATTATCCTTGGGACCATGCAAAAGAAGCAAAAAAAAAAAAAAAAATGTAGGCACAGAAACTACTCTAGAGATATTTTCAATAGCACCCTATGTTGAAAGCCTAAATTAAAGTGGTGACAGGTAGGATGATGATAATGTACTCAAGACACATTTAAAATATAGGAGCAAAACACATTAGTGATAGATTATTTGAATAATAATAATAAAAAGACTAAGTGGAAGAAGCATATTAAGCCCCCCCAGTTAGATGTTACTATGGATGCAAGAGAATATATATGTGAAGGCCATTATTTCTCAAAGGATAATGTTGGGAGAAAAGGATATAAATGATATACTGGTCAAAAAGACTTATTATACAAGGAATTAGATGTTCTCTCTTAGAGAAGAAAGCAATTTAACACTTACTGGCAAAATCTGATATATATATACCGGTATATATATTCTTCTTTCCAATACATCTTTTTGTTATGTTTTAGAGTAGTTTTTTACCATATGCTCCATTTTTGGTGACTCTTTTCTTGGATGTTTATCAATGCACCCTTTATTGTTACTGATTGGCACCTAACTATGGTCAGTATTAGGTGCTTGTGGCCACACCTGAATAATATTATTTTGAAAACCACCTCTTCCTTACTTGATAGATCTGTCAATCACATCATCCACATTGCTACAGGAGACCTTGCAGCTTTGGCTGACTCAGTCAGAGCTGTCTCTGGGTTACTGGTGCCATCAGGAAATACCCACTATCTTCTCTAGGATCACAAGTCATAAGGAGGATGTGAATTTAGAGATGCAATGACATTTTTGCAATAGACCTAATCACAGGAAAGAGAAGAATGGAAGGACCTGGAGTCTTAATAACATCCCCCATATCCCTGGATTCATTCCTACTTAAAGCCATGTCTATCCTAGACTGTAGCTACATAATCCCATATCTCCTTTTATAATGTTTGATCCATTTAAAGGCAAATTTTGTCTGTCGTCAACAAAAGAATTTGGGCTAACTTGCCTCCTACAGAAAATTAATACAATTATCTATTTTTCCAGTTTCAGTTCTTTCTTGATCTTAGGCACATGAAAATTCTCATTTTATATAATCATGTGGCTCATGCTAGGCATATACCTAGCTACACATAAATTGCCAGAAAAATAAAAATAAAATCACAAAATTCTACTGTCTGCTAGGAGCTGATGTTTTTGTTACATACCCCCCCTTTTTTTTTTAAATAGTTTCAAGAACAATTTTAAATGGAGGTAAAAGCAGTACCATAGAGTGACAATTATTTTCACAAAATATACTAACTTTGGCAGTATGATAAAGAGGCCAGATCTTTCACAAAAATCAGCAGGTGTTTTCTAAGGGCCATTATAATATTTCCCAAACCAAAGATATAAACAAACTAACACCACCAACGGGAAAAACAACAATCATCAATAGAGAGTTAACATAGTTCATTAGCGGTTTCCACCTGCCTAAGGACAAATGAAAGTTAGCATAATTAAAGTTCAAGGAGTCTCAATATGAAGAGAAGGATCAGTAGGAAGGAAAGAACATTGAGTAAAAATTTCATAATTTTATCATTTATTCATTTAGTCATCACCTGAACATAAATTCTATGAACACCCTTAGAGGTCATTCATTTATTTAAACTAATATTTGAAAAATTTTTCAAGTTGTATACTTAAGAAATAAGTTACATTGTCAAAGAGATGCCGTATTATCTGAAGTGAAGGTCCTTTCCAAAATACTATCATGTAAATTGTTATTCTTTACTGGAAACAGAAATATTAAATTTTCAAATTTTGCTGACTTCTCAGCATAGCTACTTTAAACACAACCTATTGATATTTTGAAAATACGTGGACCCCAAATTTGGTATTTGAACAAGATATGTATGTTATGACCTCTAAAGGCCAAAGGCATAACATAATCTTAGTTGAAAGCAAACTCCAGAAGAGGCAAATAATTCAAGTGACTTCTCAAGAGCATTTTTCTTCAGTAAAAAGACTATTTTAAAGAGAGAATTTCTAGTGGTCTAGATAATGAGTATAGATTTAAGTGCCTATTTTTTTTTGAGACAATCACAAATGTATTGGGCAACTTGCTTTCAGAAATTATCCAACAAATATATAAAGATTAGTTTCCAAATTTTAAAAATAGTTATTCTTTACCAGATAAGACTGATTTAAAAACAAAAACAATATTACTTGCCCATTCCTGTGCAATCTTTTATGTTAGAATTCATTCACCTAAGTATTGTGATTGAAATAAATTAATTTTAAATAATCACTAAAAAGAGCTTTCTATTTACTCTGTCAGTGTATGTGTGCCCTTGAGACAACCAAAGTGGAAATGCAGGCAAACATAATCACTTATTCATCTCATCTAAGTGGAATAATTCTTAGATGATATTAATGTGTTTGTTGCTCTACTATTCTCAATTTCTCCCATTAGAATCTTGCAAGAAAATTTTAGTAATGCCTGGATAGTCATATTACTGTTGCTTTATGATTCTCAGTCTACTTATTCATAGACCCGCCAATTTATTCTATAAATTACTGTACCTTCATGATGGGCAAGGCAATATGCCAGGCATTCAGAAGCCCAGAAAGCTGAATATTTTACAGTTTCTACTTTCAGTGAGTGTAGAACAACTCCATGCAAAATATCTCTAACATAAGGTAATAAGGTTGTGAAGACAAATAGATCACTGTAACCATGTGAGACCAAGTAAGATATGAAGAAAGTGGCACTTAAACTTGACTTTGAAATATAAATAATATTTTAACAGGGACAGAGGAAGACAAATCAGATGAAAGGAATGTCATACAAAAATGCATAAAAGCTAAACGGTGTAGAACATGTTGGGTGAATAGGTAGACTAAGGAGTAGTACGTGAAGGGGAAAAAGAGAGATGAAGCTAAAAGAATCCATTGTGACCAGATGATAGCAGGTTTCAAATGCCAGCCTATGAATAGCCACCTTGCAATGTAGAAATTTAAGAGCTACTAAAAATGTTTGATTAGCTAGTTGTGGTGGTGCATGCTTCTAGTCCTAGCTACCCAGGAGGCTGAGGTGGGAGGATCATGTGAACCCAAGAGTTTGGGCCTTCAGTGAACTATGATTGCACCACTGCATTCCAGCCCAGGAACCAGAGTGAGGCCATGTCTAAAAAGAGAAGAAAAAAAAAGTTTGAAAAAAGTAATGCTAAGGTCAAGCTATGGTTTTGATGTTAAGTTATTGGATGGATTGCCTTAAACTTTGAGTCAGAGAAAATGGGCTCTTAAAAAAGTCTTAGCAAGAAAAATGTTAAGTTAGGATAGTGACACTGAAAATGTAAAAAAGACATAGGAGAAGAATGTGGTAGAAATAAAATCAGGGCCGGGCGCGGTGGCTCACGCCTGTAATCCCAGCACTTTGGGAGGCCGAGGCGGGTGGATCACGAGGTCAAGAGATCGAGACCATCCTGGTCAACATGGTGAAACCCCGTCTCTACTAAAAATACAAAAATTCAGCTGGGCATGGTGGCACGTGCCTGTAATCCCAGCCACTCAGGAGGCTGAGGCAGGAGAATTGCCTGAACCCAGGAGGCGGAGGCTGCGGTGAGCCGAGATCATGCCACTGCACTCCAGCCTGGGTAACGAGAGCGAAACTCCGTCTCAAAAAAAAAAAGAAATAAAATCAGTATACTCTGGAGATTGGGTGGAAATTGAGGAAGCAAAGTCAAGGGAGACAAAAATGCTTAGGTTTGGTATTATAATTCTAGGTGGCTAGAAATGGTAATTAGCACTCATATGAATTTATATAGAGATATATCAGGATATAACAAATGATAAGTAAAAACTAGTGTCAAATATTTTGGCTAAAAGATTTGATTTGAGAGAAATAAACAATCTATTGCAGAAGCGCAGTCCTGGCTGATTATCACAGTTATCAAAGGAGGTTAAAAGCCAAACAAAACAAACCTACAAAAAGTTTCTAGGTTCTATCCTCAGGAGTTCCGACCCAGTATGTGTAGATAACATCATATGTGATTTTTAATTTTTTAAAGAAACAACCTAAAAATCAGCTAGGTTTGGAATTAGAGCTTTGTAAAATACTGTGTATACAATGATTAAATAATAGTCCTTAGACCATTCCCTTCTATTTCTGGAAGGAGATAATTTAGAAAATGAAAAAATTTGTTTTCAGTTTAGAATCTAATCAGAAAGTAACTGCCACCTCCAAAATGGAATCTAAAATATTTTTTTTCCATTGCAACAGAACAGTTGGAGTCTCATTCATTACAGATAGTGAACATAAACAAATGGCTTTTATTAGAGAGGCAGAAATGCAAAGTGCTATGCAGGTGTTTTCTTAATAATTATTATAGAAAAACAACACTTTGCAGGGCATTTTGGAGAAGATCAAAGACTCCTTCCAAAATTAACTAATAATTATTTTTCTTGAAAAACTAAAAAGAAAGATATATAAAGGGATCAAAAACAAAACTTTAGAAACAGAGCAAGAGAAACAAAATTAAGGAAACAAGAAGGTTGAATAAGTATTCACTTACAGCAAATTAAAAGGAAAACTTACCCAAAGGGCAAAAACTGTGGGTAAATCAAGGGATAAGGACCAAGCAAAGTTTTATAGGAGTTTAGTATTGTCAATGGGTTTTGAATTACCAATTAGGTATAGAAATCCGGCTATCTCCAAGAAATCGCTTTGAGTAGAGTGGCTAATATTAGGTACTCAATAAAATACATGTTAAATGTATGCAGATTAAAACCAATATTATAACAGTGGAGAAAATGAATGGGACATAAGAAAGTGATGAATCTGAGTCTATATTACTATTTAATTAAGACTGACATTAATTTTTTTTAAAACATGAGTTTACTTAGAAGGGGTTTTTAGTTTTAAATATGCAGGCATACCTTGTTTTACTGTGCTTCATCTTACCTCACTTTGAAGATATTGTTTTGTTTGTCTGTTTGTTTTGAGACAGAGTCTTGCTCAGTTGCCCAGGCTGGAGTGCAGTGGTGCGATCTCAGCTTACTGCAACCTCTGCCTCCCAGGTTCAAGTAATTTTCCTGTCTCAGCCTCCTGAGTAGCTGGGATTCCAGACATCTGCCATCATGCCCTGCTAATTTTTGTATTTTTGTAGAGATGGAGTTTCACCGCATTGGCCAGGCTGTTCTTAAACTCCTGACCTTGGTAGATCTGCCTGCCTCAGACTCCCAAAGTGCTGGGATTACAGGCATGAGCGAATACATCCAGCCCTGAAGATATTGTATTTTTAAATACATTGCATGTCTGTGGCAATCCTGAGGTAAGCAAATATGTTGGGGCCATTTTCTAGTATGTGCTCACTTTGTATCTCTTTGTCACAGTAATTCTTGCAAATATTTCAAATTTTTCATTATGATGCCTCTAATGGTGGTCTGTGGTCAATTATCTTTGATGTCACTGTTGTAATAGTTTTAGGGTGCCATGAACTACGCCCATATAAGACAACAAACTTAACTGACAAATGTTGTTTATGTTCTGACTTTCCAGTCAGTTGCCATTCCTCTGTCTCCCTCTTCTCAGGTTTCCCTATCTCCTGAGACACAACATTAAAATTAGGCTGCTTAATCACCCTATAGTGACATCTAAATGTTTAAGTGAAAGGAAGAGTTACACATCTCTCACTTTAAATCAAACGCTGGAAATGATTCAGCTTAGTGAGGAAGGCATGTGAAGAGCTGACATAGGTGTAAAGCTAGGTCTGTTGTGCCAAACAGCTTACCAAATTGTGAATACAAAGAAAAAGTTCTAGAAGGAAATTAAAAGCGCTACTTCAATAAAGAAACAAATAATAAGAAAATGAAAACAGCCTTACTGCTGATATGGAGTAAGTTTGAGTGGTCTGGATAGAAGATCAAACCAGCTATGACATTCCCTTAAGCCAAAGTCTAATACATGGCCAAACCCCAACTCTCTTCAATTCCATTAAGGCTAACAGAAGTAGAGAGGCTGCAGAAGAAAAGTTTGAAGCTAGCAGAGATGGTTCATGGGCTTAAGGAGCAAAGCCATCTCTACAACACAAAAGTGCAAGATGAAGCAGCAAGTGCTGATTGAGGGCCTATAGCAAGTTATCCAGGAGATCTAGTTGAAATCACTGATGAAAATGACTACACAAAACAATGGATTTTTAAGTGCAGACACCCTTTATAGGAAGAAGATGCCATTGAGAACTTTCATAGCTAGAGAAGAGAAGTCAATGCTTATCTTCAAAGCTTCAAAGGACAGACTGATTCTCTTTTTGGTAAGTTAATGCAGCTGTTGACTTTAACTTGAAACCAATGCTCATTTATCATTCTGAAAAATCTTACAGTCCTTAAGAATTATGCTAAATTTACTCTCTTCATTGCTCAGTAAATGGAAAAATTTAGCCTGGATTAAAAGACATCTGTTTACAGTATGGTGTACCGAATACTTTAAGCCCACTGTTGAGATCTAAGCTCAGAGAAAAAGATATTTAAAAAATTATTACTGTTTTAAAAATTATTACTGCTCTTTGGCAATGCATTTGAACACCCAAGAGCTCTGATGAAGGTGTATAAAAAGATCAATGCTGTTGCTATGCCTGCTACATAATTTCCATTCTGCAGCTCAAGGATCAAGAAGTAATTTTCTTTCAAGACTTATTATTAAAGAAATACATTTTATAAGGCTATAGCTGCCCTAGATAGTGATTCCTTTGATGGATCTTGGAAAAGTAGTCTGAAAATAATTCACCATTCTAGGTGCCATTAAGAACATTCATGATTAGGCAGGCATGGTGGTGCACACCTGTAATCCCAGCTCTTTGGGAGGCCATGATAGATTGCTTGAGCCCAGGAGTTCCAGACCAACCTGGTCAACATAGTGAAACCCCAGTCTCTACTAAAAACAAAAAAATTAGCCAGGTGTGGTGGCACATGCCTGTAATTCTAGCTACGAGGAGGCTGAGGCATGAGAATCATTTGAACCCAGGAGACAGAGGTTGCGGTGAACAGAGATCGCGCCACTGCACTCCAGCCTGGACAACAGAGCAAGGCTCAGTCTCAAAAAAAAAAAAAAAAAAAAAAAAAGAGAGAGAAAAGAAAAGAAAGAAAAAGAGCATTCATGATTCATGAGAGGAGATCAAAATACCAACATTAACGGGAGTTTAGAAGTGGATTCCAATGCTCATGGATGACTGAGGGGTTCATGAGTTTAGTGTTCATAACTTCAGTGGAAGATACAATCACAGATGTGGTGGAAATAGCAAGAGAACTAGAATTAGAAGTGGAGTTTAAAGATGTGACTAAATTGCTTCAATCTCACAATAAATGTTTAATCCATGAAAAATTACTTCTTATGAATGAACAAAAAGCAGTTTCTTGAAATGAAATCGTCACGAAGAATATGTTGTGAACATTATTGAAGTAACAACAAAGGATTTAGAATATTATGTAAACTTAGTTGATAAAGCAGCAGGAGGATCTGAAAAGATTTGCTCCAATTTTGAAAGAAATTCTACTGTGGGTAAAATCCTATCATCAGACAGCATCACATGCTGCAGTGAAAGTTTTTCGGAAAGAGTCAATTGGTATGGCAAACTACATTGTCTTATTTTGTGAAATTTCCACGTCATCCCCAATCAATCAGCAGCCAGGAACATCAGGGTAAGACCCATCATTAGCAAAAATATTATGATTCACTAAAGGCTCAGATGATTGTTACTATTTTTTAGCAATAAAATATTTTTAAGTTAAGGTATGTACGTACATTGCTTTTTAGATATAATGCTATTGCATATTTGACCATAGTATAGCATAAATGTAATTTTAAATGTATTAGAAAGCCAAAAAATTGATGTGACTTGCTTTATTGCAATATTTGCTTTATTGTGGTGGCCGAAAACTGAACCTGTAGCATATCTGAGGTATACCTGTGGTATACTTTGGATGTTTCTCCCCTAAAAATGCAATATTTAATGTTGAAGATCGGGCCTGGTGAGAGTTGTCTGAGTAATGGAGATAGATTCCTCATGAATGGCTTAGTGCTCCTTTTTCATGGTAATATGTTTATGCAAGAGCTGGTTGTTAGAAAGAGTCTGGAACCAACTCCCCTCTGTCTCTCTTGCTTCCTGAGGCCTCGCCAGAAGCCTGATAGATGCTGGTGCTGTGCTTGTACAGCTTGCAAAACCATATGCCAAATAAACTTTTTTTTCTTTAAAAATTACCCAGTCTCAGGTATTCCTTTATTGCAATGCAAATCAGACTAATACAGAAAACTGGTACCAAGGAGTGGGGTGTTGCTGTAAAGATACCTGAAAATGTGGAAATGGCTTTGGAACTAGGTAATACACGGAGGCTGAAAGAATTTGGAGGGCTCAGAAGTAGAATTTAGAGGTAATACACAGAGGCTGGAAGAATTTAGAGGGCTCAGAAGAAGACAGGAAAACAAGGGAAAGTTTGAAATTTCTTGCAGACTGGTTAAGTGCTTATAACCAAAATGCTGAAAGAAATATGTACATGTTGACAAGGCTTCAGATAAAAATGAGAAATGTATTGGGAACTAGAGTAAAGGTCACGCTTGTTATTCCCTTAGCAAATGAATCGGCTGCATTGTGTCCATGCCCCAGGACTTCGTGGAAAGCTGAACTTAAGACTGATGACTTAAGGTATCTGGCAGAAAAAAAAAAAACAATTAGGCATCCATCCTCAAGATGTGACCTGGCTGGTTCTAAAATTCTGAGTTCAGATGAAAAAGCAAAGGAATAACTCAAAGTTGAAACTTACAATTAAAAGGAAAGGAGGGCATAGAAATTTGGAAAACGCACAACCTGACCTTCGATAGAGAAAAAAAAAGAGCATTTTCAGGGAAAGAATCTACCAAGAGGGCTGTCTATATTTATTATTACACAACAAAGAATAGAACATATCAATGAAGATAGAAAAATATTAACAATGACCTGAATAGCTAGAGTTTTGCCACTTCTGATAATGGCAGGTTTGGAAAGTCAGGTTGATTTTCTTATTGGGTAACCAGAAAAATTTGAAAATATTTACTTTATTTGTTATCGAAGCATTGGGGATATGATAAACTAATGAAGAAAGATTTGATGAAAGTGTTAGAGGAGAAAAACACAGAAACAAATCACTAGATTTCTGGGGCCACTTTTCACTTCAGGGTGTTAGCCAGTATAAGAAGAAACAGGAGACTGAAGGCCTACATAACAAATTTGAAAGCATCCCAGTTCTAATGTGATCAAGGTGGAAGATCAGAACATACAAGGGAGCAAAGGTAGGAAGTTGATGTAAAAAGTCTTCACATTTTCAGTTCAGATTACTAGAAGTTCCACCTGGATGTTGAACAAAGATGGCTCAAGATTTTTGTATCCCCTCCTAGCCAAAAGCAATTGCTTCTGGGAAAAAAAAATGGGATTGTCTTATGGCTGGGATATTTTAACTAACTTTCAAATGGAAATTCTGGCATAGTACATCAAATAACCAGGTACATGAAAAGAGATGTCAACATACAAAAGAACCAGAAACAAAACAAAACAAAACAACAATAAAAACAACAGACCTACAGGGTCCTGGAATAGTAGAACTTTCTACTAGACTTTAGAACTGCTAAGTATCTATTTTTCAAAGTCATAAAAACAAAGATTATTTAGCAAAGAAATGAAAATTACAGAAAACAATAGCATAGATGATTTACATAAAAACAAAATTTTGAAATACAGTTAAAATAATACATTAAAATGCAATGTTTGTACTTAATAGGAAATGTAAAACACATAAGGCAAGAGTTAATAAACTAAGATTTAGGTCAGAACAAAATATTCAGAAAGAAGTACACAGAGAAAAAGCAGTAAATAACACACACAAGAAAGTGAGAGACCTAGAGCATACAATAAGGGGCTCAAATATACATTTATCCTGAACCCAGAGGAGAGATAGAATGAGACAGAAAGAACATTTGAAGAGATAATAGCTAAAAATTTCTCAATAGTGATGGGAGACAAAATTACACCAGGACAATACAAAAAATACCTTTACAAACACAGTATAGTAATACTGGTGAAAATCAAAGATAAAGTGACACACTTTTAAGGCAGGCAGACAAAAATATATTATTGTTCGAGCAATAAAAATTAGACTAGTACTTGACCTTTAAATAAACCGGAAGTCAGAAGTCAATGGGATGATTCAATTATAACCAAAATAGCAATGCAAAAGTAGTAAGACGCTATTTTTGGTAAATGGTACTAGGTCTGTTCAAAATTCACTTGTACAAAGTGAAACTTGACCCCTCAACTCACACCATAAACAAAAGTTAATTCCAGGAATTTTGTAAATCTAAATAAAAAAGGCAAAGCAACATGCATTAGGAAGATAAGACATAATAATAGTATCTTTATGCAAATATGGTTGAGAATCATTTCTTAAAATAAATAAAGCACTAAATATCAAGAAAATGATTAGGATTCAGTTAAATTAAATTCAGTTTTGTTATGTCAGAAGGCAGTATTAAGAGAGTATAATGAATAAAATTAAGAAAGTGGGAAAAGATGGCCAAGTGTAGGGGCTTGTGCTTGACATTCCAGCAATTTATAGAGCTAAGGTGGGCAGATCACTTGCACTTAGGAGTTTGAGACCAGCCTGGGAAACATGGCAAAAACCCATTTCCACTACAAATACAAATATTAGCCGAGTGTGGTAGTGTGAGTCTGTAATCCCAGCTATTCGGGATGCTGAGGCACAAGAATTGCTGGAACCTGGGTGGTGGATGTTGCAGCGAACCAAGATCATGACACTGCACTCCAGCTTAGGTGACACAGCGAGACTCTTTCTCCAAGAGTAAACAAAACAAACCAACAAACAAACAAAAAGTGGGAAAAGATATCTATAGAGCATGTCTGCCAAAATAGCTTGTATCCAAAATATATATCAATAACTCCAACAAACCAATACAAAAGAGACAACTCAGGTGAAAATATGGACAAATAAACTGAGTATTTATCTTAAGAAAGGAGACATATGCAAAAAGTCATAAGTTTATAAAAACTTGTTTAATCTTGTTTTGGTAAATGAAAACTAAAATTACAAATAGAAACACTACATACCAATATGAATAGCTAGAATAAATAAGACTGATGATGTCAAATATTGATGAGAATGTGAAGCAAATGAAATTCAAATAATTCTGGTGGACTATATGCTAGGTCACAAGGCAAGTCAATAAATTCTTAAAAATTGAAATAATATCAAGCATCGTCTCAGACCACAGTGGAATAAAACTAGAAATCAATACAAAGAAGAGCCCTCAAAACTACACAAATAAACAACTTGCTTCAGAATGATTTTTGGATAACTGATTAAATTACGGAAGAAATTTTAAAGTTTTTTGAAAGAAAACAAAAATACAGACACAACATACCAAAACCTCTGGGATACAGCAAAAGCAGTGATGAGAGGGAGGTTTACAGCAATAAATGATGGCATTAACAAGAAAGATCAGGCCGGGCGCAGTGGCTCAATGCCTGTAATCCCAGCGCTTTGGGAGGCTGAGGCAAGCAGATATCTTGAGGTCAGGAATTCAAGATCGCCCTGGCCAACATGGTGAAACCCTGTCTCCACGAAAAATGCTAAATTTAGGCTTGTGCTGTGGTGCATGCCTGTAGTCCTAGCTAATTGGGGGGCTTAAGGCATGAGACTCCCTTGAACCTGGGAGGCAGAGGTTGCAGTGAGCCCCAAAATTGTGCCACTGCACTCCAGCCTGGGTGACAAAAAATACCAAAAACGATCTCAAATTAACAATGATCTCAAATTAACATTGTACCTTAAGGAATTAGAAACCCAAAGATAGTAGAAGAAAAAAATAACAAATATTAGCACAGAACTAAACAGAATTGTGGCCAAATATATATATGAAAGATCAACAATATGAGAAATTGTTTCTTTGAAAAGATAAATAAAATTGACAGACTGCCAGCTACATTAACCAAGAAAAACTGAGAAGATTCAAATAAGCACAAACAGAATTGATAAAGGTGGCATTACAGCTAATATCATGGAAATACAGAGACTACTAATATGAGCATCTCTATGCACACAAACTAGAAAACCTGGAGGAAATTTATACATTCCTGCAAACGTAGAACCTCCCAAGATTGGACCAGGAGAAAATAAAGAATCATGAACAGACTAATAACAAGTAGTGAAATTAAATCTATCATAAAAAGTCTCTCCAAAAATATATGCTGGAACAGACAAATTCAGAGCTGAATTTTGCTGGACATACAAAGAAGAATTGTTACCAATCTTACTGAAACTTCTCCAAAAAAATTAAGGAGGAGAGAATCCTTCCTTCCTTCCTAACTCATTCTACAAAGCCAGAATCATCCTCTTTTTAAAGATAAGTAAGGATAAAACAGCAAAAAATAAAGTTACAGGCCCATGTATCTGATGAACATAAATACAAAAATCCTTAACAAAATGCTAGCAAACCCAATTCAACAGCACATCAAACATATGAGACACCGCAACTAAGTGGGTTTTATTCCAAGGATGTGAGGATGGTTCAACATACACAAATCAATAAATGTAATTCCCCACATAAATAGTATCACAAACCATATAGTTATCTCAATAGGTGCAGAGAAGTCATTCAGTAAAATTCATCACTGATTCTTGATAAAAACCCTCAGCAAACAAGGCATCAAAGGAACACGCCTGAAAATAATACAAGGCATATATTACAGATCCACAATTCAAAATGAAAATCATTCCTCCTAAGAACCGGAAAAAGACAAGGAAACCCTCTTTCACCATTTATATTCTATGTAGTGCTGCTGGAATTCCTAGCTAGAACAATCAGGCAAGAGAAATAAATAAAAGGCATTCCAATTGGAAAAGAGGAAGTCAAATTATCTTATATTAAGAAAACTTTGAAGACGCCCCCAAAAGACTCCTAGATTTGATAAATGACTTTGGTAAAGTTTCCGGATACTAAATTAAAATGCAAAAATTAGTAGCATTTTTATATGCCAATATTGATCAAACTAAGAACCAAATCAGAACTCAATCCCATTTATACTAGCTATAAAAATATAATGTACCTAGCAATACATTTAACCAAGTTGGTGAAGATCTCTATAAGGAAAACTATAAAATGCTTATGAGATACCATAGCTAACACAAACAAATAGAAAAATATCTTTCTCATGAAAGAATCAATATCATTAAAATTATTATACAGCCCAAAGCAATCTGTAAATTCAATGTAATCCCTATTATGTTATCCATGTCATTTTTCACAGAATTAGAAAAAAGCAATGCTAACATTTATGTGGAACAAAAAAGCCAAAATAGCCAAAGCAATCCTAAGAAAATAGGGAAAAGCTTCAAGTATCACACTACCTGACTTCAAATTATACTAAAAGGATATAGTAATCAAAACAGCATGGTATTTGTATAAAAAATAGATTGATGGAACAGAATACAAAACCTAGGAAAAGCCGTGTACCTACAGCCAACTAATCTTTGACAAAAATCAATAAAAATATGCAGTGGGGACAGGACACTGAAGTTAATAAATGGTGCTGGAAAAACTGGATAGCCATATGCAGAAGAATGAAACTGGAACTCTAGCTGTCTGCATATATAAAAATTAACCAAAGTGGAGTAAAGACTTACATGTAAGACCTGAAACTATAAACACCCTACAAGAAAACCCAGGAAAATCTCTTCTTGACATTGACCCAAGCAAAGAATTTTTCACCAAGTCCTCAGAAGCAATTGCAACAAAAACAAATGTAGAAAAAAAATGGATTTAATTAAACTAAAAAGCACAGCAAAAGCAACAATCAGCAGAGTAAACAGACAACCTACAGAATGGGAAAACATGTTTTCAAACGATACATCTGACAAAGGGCTGATTTCCAGAATCTACAGATAATTCAAACAACTCAACAACAACAAGAAAACACCCGGTATATCTTATAAAATGATATTTTTACCACACAGAATTTAGATATTTCCATAATTGAAATCTTCAGTTTGTGATAACATTGAACATAAAATAATACTTTCTTAATTTTTAAATTCCTGCTTAACTTTCTGGTTTTATACAGCATGATTTGCAGTTCTCAGAACTGTTCCTATCCCTTCACTTTTTAAATAATTTGCTCTTTGCTATCCACCCTTTTGGCATTCACTTATCAACACTTTTACTGAACCGCAGTTTAGATGTCACTTTGAAGAGCACTAGTAAAGTCCTACATCCAGACTGGGTAAGGTTTTTCATCCTGTGTGCTCCTTGATATGATGCCAGTACCTATGTACAACTCGAATTCATCTATTTACCTCTGTTTTAAGCATTGTGAGAACTTGTGTTTTTTTTTATCCTTCAAGTCTTGACAAAATGCTTGGTGATCACTCAATATAGAAAAAAATAAAATAAAAGAGGAAAGAAAGAAGGTGGTGATGGGAATGGGGAAGAAGGCCAAAAAAAAAAAAGAAAAGAAAAAGAAAAAAGAAAACAGTGGATGTTAGAAACTTTGATGATGATGTCTAATTATCCAAAATAAATAACTGTGGACGGTATGTAGAGAATTGTGACATACTATCTACAGTTATCTATTTTGGATAATTGGACATTATCTAATTAACTACTGTGGATAGTATGTAGAGAATTGTAGAGAATTAATTTGCTTTCTTTTTAGTAGTGGATGACAGCTACTGCTAAAAGAAACTACATAGACTCAGCATGTTTAAATTTGCCTCGCTTCTCAGCCCCTTTTCACAATCAGCTCCAACACTTCCTACTTAGGGCTAGTTATTTAGCCCTTTGTGCATCATCTTTCTCATATGTAAAAATTCTCACCTTAATAGTACATCACATACAATATCATTATCAGCTTTTATAAGTTGCTTAGAAGGGAGCTTGGCACAGGAGAAATCTTTTTTTTATTATTATTGTACTTTCAGTTCTGGGGTACATGTGCAGATCTTGCAGGATTGTTGCATAGGTATACACATGCCATGGTGGTTTGCTGCCTCCATCCACCCATCACCTACATCAGGCATTTCTCCTAAAGTTATCCCACCCCAACTTCCCCACTTCCCTCTTTTCCCCCGCTAGTTCTCCACCCTCTAACAGACCCCGGTCTGTGATGTTCCCCTCCCTGTGCCCATGTGTTCTCATTGTTCAACACCCACCTATGAGTGAGAACATGTGGTGTTTAGTTTTCTGTTCCTGTGTCAGTTTGCTGAGGATGATGGTTTCCAGATTCATCCATCTCCCTACAAAGGACATGAGCTCATCCCTTTTCATGGCTTCATAGTATTCCATAGTGTATATGTGCCACATTGTCTTTGTCCAGTCTATCATTGATGGGCATTTGGGTTGGTTTCAGGTCTTTACTATTGTAAACAGTGCCACAATGAACGTACTTATGCATGTTTCTTTATAATAGAACAATTTATAATTCTTTGGATATACACCAAGTAATGGGATTGCTGGGTCAAACAGAATTTCTATTTTTAGGTCTTTGAGGACTCACCACACTGTCTTCCACAATGGTTGAACTAATTTACACTTGCACCAACAGTGTAAAAGTGTTTCTATTTCTCCACATCCTCTCCAGCATCTGTTGTCTCCAGATTCTTCAATGATCACCATTCTAACTGGCGTGAGATATCTCAATGTGGTTTTGATTTGCATTTCTCTAATGACCAGTGATGGCGAGTGTATTTTCATATGTTTGATGGCCACATAAATGTCTTCTTTTGCAAAGTATCTGTTCATATTCTTCACCCAATCTTGAATGGGTTTGTTTGTTTTTTTCTTGTAAATCTGCTTTAGCTCTTTATAGATTCTGGATATTAGCCCTTTGTCAGATGGGTAGATTGCAAACATTTTTTCCCATTCTGTTGTTGTTGGTTCACTCTAAGCAATGTTTATTTGGCTGTGCAGAAACTCTTAAGTTTAATTAAGTCCCATTTGTCTATTTTGCTTTTGCTGCCATTGCTTTTGGTGTTTTCGTCATGAAGTCCTTGCCTATGCCTATGTTCTGAATGGTATTGCCTAGGTTTTCTTCTACGGTTTTTATGGTGTTTGGTCTTATGTTTAAATATTTAAGCCATCTGGAGTTAATTTTGGTGTAAGGTGTAAGGAAGAGGTCCAGTTTCAGCTTTCTGCATGTGGCTAGCCAATTTTCTCAACATCATTTATTAAATAGGGAATCGTTTCCCCATTGCTTGTTTGTGTCAGGTTTGTCAAAGATCAGATGGCTTCACATCCTTTGTTAGTCATATTCCTAGGTATTTTACTCTGCGTGTAGCAACTGTGAATGAGAGTTCGCTCATGATTTGTCTCTCTGTTTGTTGGTTATTGGTGTATAGAAATGCTTGTGATTTCTGCACACCGATTTTGTATCCCGAGACTTTGCTGAAATTGCTTATCAGCTTAAGTAGACTTTGGGCTGAGACTATGGGGTCTTCTAAACATACAATCATGTCGTCTGCAAATAGAAACAATTTGAAGTTCTTTTCTCCTAATTGAATACCATTTTCTTGCCTGATTACTCTGACTATAACTTCCAATACTATATTGAACAGGAGTGGTGAGAGAGGGCATCCTTGTCTAGTGCCAGCTTTCAAAGGGAATGCTTCCAGCTTTTGCCTGTTCAGTATGATATTGACTATGGGTTTGTCATAAATAGCTTTTATTATTTTGAGATACATTCCTTCCATATCTAGTTTATTGAGAATTTTTAGCATAGAGGGTTGAATTTTGTCAAAGGCATTCTCTGCATCTATTGAGATGATCATGTGGTTTTTGTCTTTGGTTCTGTTTATGTTATGGATTACGTTTATAGATTTGCGTATGTTGAACCAGCCTTGCATCCCCAGGATGAAGCCTTCTTGATCGTGATGGATAATTTTTGATGTGCTGGTGCAATCAGTTTGCCAATATTTTATTGAATATTTTTGCATTTATGTTCATTATGGATATTGGCCTGAAGTTTTCTTGTTTAGTTGTGTCTCTGCCAGGTTTTGGTATCAGGATGATATTGGATAAAATGAGTTAGGGAGGATTCCCTCTTTTTGTATAGTTTGGAATAGTTTCAGAAGGAATGATACCAGCTCCTCTTTGTGTGTCTGGTAGAATTCAGCTGTGAATCTATCTGGATCTGGACTTTTTTTGTTGTTAGGTTACTAATTCCTCTCTCAACTTCAGACCTTGTTATTGTTCTATTCAGGGATTTAACTTCTTCCTGGTTTAGTCTTGGGAGTGTGTAAGTTTCCAGAAATTTATCCATTTCTTCCAGATTTACTGGCTTACAAGCATAGAGTTGTTTGTAGTAATCTCTGATGGTAGCTTGTATTTCTGTGGAATTCGTGGTGATATCCGTTTATCATTTTTTATTGCATCTATTCAATTCTTCTCTCTTTTCTTTTTTATTAGTCTGGCTAGTGGTCTATTTTGTTGATCTTTTCAACAAACCAGCTCCTGGATTTATTGATTTTTTTGAAGGGGTTTTTGTATCTCTATCTCTTTCAGGCCTGCTCTGATCTTAGTTATTTCTTGTCTTCAGCTAGCTTTTGAGCTTTTTTGATCTTGCTCCTTTAGCTCATTCAATTTTTATGATAGGGTGTCAATTTTAGATCTTTCCTCACTTCTCATGTGGGCATTTATTGCCATAAATTTCCCTCTAGACACTTTAAATGTTCCCCAGAGATTTTGATACATTGTGTCTTTGTTCTCATTGGTTTCGAAGAACATCTTTATTTCTGTCTTTATTTCACTGTTTATCCAGTCGTCATTCAGGAGCCAGTTGTTCAGTTTCCATGTAGTTGTGCATTTTGATTGAGTTTCTTAATCCCGAGTTCTAATTTGATTGCACTGTGGTCTGAGAGACTGTTTGTTATGATTTCTGTTCTTTTGCATTTGCTGAGGAGTGACTTACTTCGAATTATGTGGTCAATTTTAGAGTAATTGTGATGTGGTGCTAAGAAGAACGTATATTCTGTGGATTAGGGGCAGAGAGTTCTGTAGATATCTATTAGTTCTGCTTGGTCCAGATCTGTGTTGAAGTCCTGGATATCCTTGTTGATTTTCTGTCTTGTTGATCTGTCTAATATTAACAGTGTAGTGTTAAAGTATCCTATTATTATTGTTTGGGAGTCTAAGTATCTTTGTAGGTTATTAAGAACTTGCTTTATGTATCTGGGTGCTCCTGTATTGGGTGCATATATCTTTAGGATAGTTAGGTCTTCCTGTTGCATTAATCCTTTTAACATTATGTAATGCCCTTTTTTGTCTCGTTAGATCTTTGTTGGTTTAATGTCCGTTTTATCAGAGACTAGGATTGCAACCACTGCTCTTTTCTGCTCTCCATTTGCTTGGTAAGTCTTTTTCCATTCCTTTATTTTGAGTCTATGTGTGTCTTTGCACATGAGATGAGTCCCCTGAATACAGTACACTAATGGTTCTTGACTTTTTATCCAGTTTGCTGGTCTGTGTCTTTTGATTGGGGCATTTAGGTTATTTACATTTAACATTAGTATTGTTATGTGTGAATTTGATCCTGCCATTTTGTTACTGGTTGGTTGTTTTGCCCATTAGCTGACTCAGTTTCTTAATTGCATTGTTGGTCTTTACCATTTGGTACATTTTTGCAGTGGCTAGTACTGGTTGTTCCTTTCCACATTTAGTGTTTCCTTCAGGAGCTGTTGTAAGGCAGGTCTGGTGGTGCCGAAAGCTCTCAGCAGTTGCTTGTCCATAAAGGATTTTATTTCTCCTTTGCTTGTGAGGCTTAGTTTGTCTGAATATGAAATTCTGGGTCAAAAGTTCTTTTCTTTAAGCATGTTGAATGTTGGCCCCCAGTCTCTTCTGGCTTGTAGGGTTTTTGCTGAGGGATCCTCTGTGAGTCTGATGGGTTTCCCTTTGTGGGTGACCCAGCCTTTCTCTCTGGCTGCCCTTAGCATTTTTTTCCTTCATTTCAACACTCTTGAATCTGACAATTATGTGCTTTGGGTTGCTCTCCTTGAGAAATGTCTTTGTAGTGTTCTGTGTATTTCTGGGATTTGAATGTTAGCCTGCCTTGTTAGGTTGGGGAAGTACTTCTGGAAAATATCCTGAAGAGTGTTTTCCAGCTTGGATTCATTCTCCCCATCACATTCAGGTACACCGTTCAAGCGTAGATTAGGTGTTTTCACATAATCCCGTATTTCTTGGAGGCTTTGTTCATTTCTTTTCACTTTTTTCTCTAATGTGCCTTCTCATTTTATTTCATTGAGTTGATCTTCAATCTTTGATATACTTTCTTCTGCTTGATCGATTTGGCTATTCTAACTTGTGTATGTTTTGCAAAGTTCTTGTGCTGTGTTTTTCGGCTCCATAGAGTCATTTATGTTCTTCTCTTAAACTGGTTATTCTAGTTAACATTTTGTCTAACCTTTTTTCCACGTTTTTTGTTTAACCTTTTTAGTTTCTTTGCATTGGGTTAGAACATGTTCCTTTAGCTCAGAGAAGTTTGTTATTACCCACCTTCTGAAGGCTGCTTCTGTCAATTCATCAAACTCATTCTCCATCCTGTTTTGTTCCCTTGCTGGTGAGGAGTTGTGGTCCCTTGGGGGAGAAGTATTCTGGCCTTTGATGATTTTATCCTTTTTTCACTGGTTTCTCCCATCTTCCTGGATTTATCTACCTTTGATCTTTGAATTTGGTGATTTTGGATGGGGTCTCTGAATGGATATCCTTTCTGTGGATGTGAAAGCTATGTCTTTTTGTTTTTCAGTTTTCCTTCTAACAGTCTGGCTCCTCTGTGGTAGGACTGCTGGAGGTCCTCTCTTGACCTTGCTTGCCTGGGAATCACCCGAGGGAGCTGCAGAACAGCAATAATTGCTGCCTGATCTTTCCTCTCGTAGCTTTAACCCAGATGGGTATCCACCAGGCATCAGCCAGGGCTCTCCTGTATGTAGTGTCTTTCTGGTTTCACAGGGGTCAGAGAGCTGCTTGAGGAGGCAGTCTGTCCCTTGTCTGCCTGCAGAGGCTGCTGGGATGCCAGAGGGTCAGTTCAGCTGCTGTGTAAGCTTCCCCGGCTTTTGTTTACACAGGTAAGATTCGGACCACCTCAGCAATGGCGGACGCCCTTCCCCACACCAAGCTTGATCGTCCCGGGCTCAAGCTTGAACTGATGTGCTGGCTGCAAACTCTCAAGTGGGAGGCCTTCAGTTTGCTGGTCTTTGTGGGGTGGGTCCCGCCAAGCCATATCACCTGTCTCCCTGCTTTCTGCATCCCCTTTTTCCCGGGAGTGGGAAGCTCCATCTGGCAGACACCTTCTGCGCTAGTGAAAACGTCCTCCCAGATCCGTGTAAACAACTCATGGCACCGGCCAGAGTTGCCGTTCAGATCTGTGTTGGTAACTCACAGCATTTTTCAGCCTGGTGGGGATCTCCTGGTCTGTGGGTTGCAAGGCTCATGGGAGAAGTGTGGGATATGAAGCAGAGTGTTGGAGGGGAGAAGATCCCGATCCTTCTGCTAGTTGCACTTCCCGGGTGAGGCAGCATCCCGCCCTGCCTCAGTTTGTCTTCCTTGGGCTACACCCACTGTTCAACCAGTCCCATTGAAATGAACCTGGTACCTCAATTGGAAATGTGGAGATCACTCACCTTCTGCGTCGCTCTCACTGGGAACTGTGCTCCAGAGCTGTTCCTATTTGGTCATCTTGGCGGAATACCCTAGGGGAAATCTTATAGGGTTTCAATAAATAAGTATAGGAATTGACATTGGTGTCTTCACTATATAATTTATAGAATGTTTCTCTAGGAATATTTATTTGTGTTTTTGTGTGTTAAACAATCTATAATTAACAACAATATTCTTTACCACTTAGAAATACATTTTTAATATAGAAGTTTTATATTTTATAGTAGGTAAAATTAAGGCATGGATATTCCACATTAAATAATTTAAATAAATTTTTTGATAATTTTTTATATTAATGTTTTGAACACAGAGAAACACTTGATTCCAAAATTAATAACTTTGATAAATCTCCTTTGCATGTAGAACTATGAAGAGCATACTATTTAATACTGTTCTCTTGTTATCCATTTAGACTTTTTCCCTTGTAATTGCAGATTTTCTCTATTATCAATTTTTTTTTTGCAATTGTCTCCATTACCAACATAATCGGCTAAAAATTATAAACTAAAATATTTTATATTCATGTCTTCATTTCAATTGAACTTAAGTTCAAGAGTTTCAGCAAGTTTTTATAAGCCTGAACTCCCATTTCTATGAAGAATTTGCTTCACAATGTATGCTTTTCAGCTTTGTTTGATGTCATTTCTAGTTATAATGGTTCTATAAAAGCTTAGCTATGCCCATTTAATGCAGTCATTATATTATGCATTTTACTAAGTCTGGTACTGGCACAATTACTGAGGAAACTAGAAAGAAACCTTGTACAATTTTCCTGTAGGCCTCAGGAAGTTATTGCTCTTGATGTTGGAAGCATGTATTTAAATCAAAATAGCAAAAGTGGAATAAACTATTATAAGCATGTTTTTGAACTGTCTACCAATGTAGTTTCATAAATCACTTTGGGCCCACAGGCAAAGGATACAAAAGGATTTAACTTCAGATATAAAGGAAAACCATCTGAAGACAAGGAAGAATTTTAATTAAACTGAAAATGTGAATCAAAGCATTACAGCTGTTGTGCTATGGATACTCATTGCCACCAGACACATCAGAGAGTATAGTAGAACTTTGTGGCATAAGAAATTTTCTCTGGCCATATATGAGGTCGAATTTCTTCGTCTTTTTTGATAAATGCCTTGGTGGGAACATTTATAATTGGAAAGAAGAACTTTCTGAAAAGTACTTTTAATTTTTTCTTTGCAAAGTTTCATAATTTAATGGATGTGAATGGAAATTATAATAAAAGTGACACCTAAAATAACAACCAAATGTGGAGAAAAAGGGAATCATTTCTATTGTTAAGTGGTTTTGTCCTACTCACATGCTTTTAGTTTTTGCATCAATTTATAGTAAAAATATTATTATACATTTTAAATTATTACTGTATATTAATATATATTTGAGTATAAATATGTATTCATTTGTCAATATGATATATCTAATATATAAATATAACTAATTATATTAATATTATGATTAGTTTGTTATATTAAAGTGTACAATTTAATTTTTTAAATTATAATCTTATAATTTTTTCTTAGAGATTTCAATATGCAAATCATGAATACTTACTGTTTCATTTAAAAAGTTTCAAAAACGGATTTTTAGTAGAGCTAAAGTTGGAGAAACAGTGAGAGAAAGAATGTGCACTCTAATAAAAAAGAAGTGAGGTGGTAAAATAAAGAGACAATAACAAGAGGACAAAAAGAAGAAAGAAGTTTAGGAAAAAATAGCAGATAAATAAAAATAGCTGAAAAGGCAGATTAAAATATGGAGTTGAATATTAGAAATGTGTTTGTAATTGATTAGGGTTTGAAAATAGTAAATATCTATTATTTCAAAAATTCAATTTGTATCATATAAATGTTTACAGTTGATGTGCCCATTAATTACTATTAAAGTGAGTTAACTGCCTCCAAATAACAAAACAATATAATTTTTAAAATGTTACTGCCTATACCTATCAAAATTTCTCTTAACATTTTCCATGATTTGTCGATTGTTTCTAATTTCCAAGGATACACTGTCATTCCTTTTTTCAATTTAACATCCTCCTCCCCTCCCCAACATGGCACTTCTTCCAGCCTCTCCTTCATCTCATCCAGCATTCCTTCTGAAGTGTTCCATTGGTCACT
Organism: Sapajus apella; assembly: GCF_009761245.1. Taxonomy (NCBI): domain Eukaryota; kingdom Metazoa; phylum Chordata; class Mammalia; order Primates; family Cebidae; genus Sapajus; species Sapajus apella. The sequence goes on from NW_022436967.1 coordinate 1,932,841, forward strand.
TCTTCCATTCTTTCATCTTAAAATTACTCATTTTTTTTTCTTTTAGCCCTCAAAACTTCACACTTTTTTGGTTGTTTTTATTATTATTTTAATTGCCACATAATTGTACATACATGTTTATGGATACAATGCGACATTTTGATATATGTATACAATGTATAATGATCAAATCAGGTAATTCACATATTTATTATCTCACTATTACTCATTTTCTATTTACTCCTCAGTGGCTCTTTGGTAAGACCTTCAAATGTAAACAGTGGTAAAATATATTAAAGCTTTTCTCTTTAATCTTGACACCTGATCAAGCTCTCGTACTCTCATTAAGAGTGGATACAAAATTATTTCCATATCTTCATGTCTTAGTTGCCACATAATTGAAATTTCACTTCTATGCCACCTCAATTTTATCATTACATTAAAAGTCAGTAATGGACTCCCACACTGTTACAATTTAACCAGTGATCCCAATTTTCCTGCTGGATCTTTGCAGTGTTGATATTACTGTCTAGCATATTCCTGTTGATATTTCTCCCTAAATTTCAAATAAAATAATTTATTTTTCTTCTCTGATGACTCATTTTCTATCTTTCACTGATTCACCATCTTCTCATATTCTCTTAATATAGGCACTGGCTAATGTCCTGTTTTCAATTTCATTGATTTTCTGCTCCTGTCTTTAGTACTTCCTTCCTTCTGTTTGTTTGGGTTTATTTTTATTGTTTTTATTTCTTCTTTTTCTTCTTTGGTCTCTTTTGGTAGAAATTTAGCTTTGAGATTTTTCTGGTCTTCCAAGCATCTGTAAATTTCCCTCTGAGCATTGCTTTAGCTGCTTCGTTGCTTCAGCACTGCTTTGGTGCTTTTTCTCTAAGACCGGCTCTAGCTACATATTTTGACAATGCTGTCATTCAGCTCTGAGTATTTTCTACTTTCTCTTGACACTTCTATTCTGACCCACAAATTATTTAGAAATGTGCTGTTTAATTTTCAAACATTGAAGATTTTTCTGTCTTCCTTCTATGTTCATCTTCTTTAATTCCATTATGCTCAAATAAAAGAGTTGGTATCATTTAAATTATTTTAAATTTATCAAACTGTGTTTTATTACCACCCCACCCCCCCACCCCGAGAAGAGCCTGCCTTGGTGAACAATCCATGCACACTTGAAAAGTGATATGATTTTGTTGTGTCCCCACCCAAATCTCACCTTGAATTGTAATAATCCACATGTGTCAAGGGCAGGGCCATGTGGAGATAATTGAACCATGTGGTTGGTTTTCCCATACTTATTGCAGTAGTGAATAAGTCTCATGAGATCTGATTGTTTTAAAAATGGGAGTTCCCCTACGCAAGCTCTCTTGCCTGCCACCATGTAATAGGTGACTTTGCTCCTCATTCACCTTCTGTCATTATCATGAGACCTTCCCAGCCATGTGGAACTGTGAGTCAATTAAACCTCTTTCCTTTGTAAATTACCCAGTCTTGGATTGATCTTTATTAGCAATGTGAGAACAGACTAATAGTCTAATACAATTTACAATAATAATCCAGTAAACTGGTATCAGGTAGTTGGGCACTGCTGTAAAGACATCTGAAAATGTGGAAGCAACTTTGCAACTGGGTAACAGGCACCGATTGGAACAGTTTGGTTGGCTCAGAAGAAGACCGGAAAATGAGGGAAAGTCTGGGACTTCCTAGAGACTTGTTGAATGGCTTTGAACAAAATGTTGATAGTGAAATGGACAATAAGGTCCATGCTGAGGTGGTCTCAGATGGAGATAAAGAACTTACTGGGAACTGGAGTAAAGGTGACTCTTGCTATGTTTTAGCAGAGACTGGTGGCATTTTGCCCCTGCCTTAGAGATCTGTGGAACTCTGAACTTGAGATGGGTGATTTAAGGCATCTGGTGGAAGAAAATTCTAAGTGGCAAAGCGTTCAAGAGAAAGCAGAGCATAAAAGTTTGAAAAATTTTCAGCCTGATGATACGTTAGAAAAAAAAAAAAGTCTGAAGAGAAATTCAAGCTTGCTGCAGAAATTTGCCTAAGTAATGAGCTGCTGAATGTTAATCATCAGGACAATGTGGAAAATGTCTCTAGGGTATGTCAGAGACCTTCACAGCAGACTCCTCCATCACAGGCCCAAGGCCTAAGAGGAGAATGAGGTTTTTGTGAGCTTGGCCCAGGGCTCCCCTGCTGTTTGCAGCCTGGGGACTTGCTTGCTCATGTACCAGCTGCCCAGTCATACCTGTAAGGGACCAATGTACAGCTCAGGTGATGGCTCCAGAGGGTGCAAACTCCAAGCCTTGACAACTTCCATGTGATTTTGAGCTTGCAGGTGCACAGAAGTCAAGAATTTTGAGGTTTGGGAATCTCCACCTAAATGTCAGAGGATGTATGGACATTCCTAGTGTCCAGGCAGAAGTTTGCTGCAGGGGTGGTACCCTGCTAGGGAATCGTGGAATGGGAATGTGGGGTTGAAGCCCCAACACAGAGTCACCAAAGGGACACTGTCTAATGGAGCTTTGAGAAGAAGGCCATAGTCCTCCAGAGTCTAAAATTATAGAACCATGGACAACTTGCACTGTGTGCCTGGAAAAGCCTCAGACACTCAATGTTCGTTCATGAAAGCAATCAGAAGTGGTGCTATACATGCAAAACCACTGGAGCCAAGCTTCCCAACACCATGAAGACCCACCTGTTGCAACAGCGTGACCTGGATGAAATAACCTGAATGTGAGACATGGAGTCAAAGGAGATCATTTTACAGCTTTAAGATTTGACTGCCCTGCTGGATTTCAGACTTACATGGGGCCTGTAGCCTCTTCATTTTGACCAATTTCTCCCATTTGGAAAGGATGTATTCACTCACTGCCTGTACTCTCATTGTACTGAGGAAGTAACTAAATTACTTGTGATGTTACAGGCTCATAGGTGGAAAGTACTTGTCTCAGATGAAACTTTGGACTTGGACTTTTGAGTTAATGCTGGAATGAGTTAAGATTTTGGGGGACTGTCAGGAAGGCATGATTGGGTTTGAAATATGAGGACATGAGATTTGGGAGGGGCCAGGGGCAGAATAATATGGTTTGGCTGTGTCCTCACCCAAATCTTACCTTTAACTGTGATAATCCCTATATGTCAAGGGTGGGACCAGGTGTAGATAATTGAATCATGGGGGTGGTTCCCCCATACTCTTCTCTTAGTAGTGAATAAGTCTTATGAGATCTGATGATATTATAAACTTAAATTTCCCTACACAAGCTCTCTTGCCTGCTGCCATGTAATACGTGACTTTGCTCCTTATTTGCCTTCCACTATGATTGTGATGCCTCCCCAAGCATGTGGAACTGTGAATCGATTAAACCTCTTTCCTTTATAAATTACGCAGTCTTGGGTATGTCTTTATTAGCAGCACAAGAGCATAACAGTATATCCTGCTGTTGTTGATTATACTGTTCTGTAAATGTTCATTAGACCCCTTTTATTCATTCTTCTATATTTCTCCTGATTTTCTGACAAGAAGTTCTATTACTGAGAAAGGAATGATAAAATTTCCAGCTACAATTTTTGATTTGGTTATATTTCCTTTCAGTTATGCCCGATTTTACTTTGTGTATTTTGCAACTAATTTCATACACATTTAGAATGGTTATTTCATCTTGGTGAATTGGCCTTTTTAGCATTATGTAAAATTCTTAATGACTTGTAATATTTTTGGTTTGTTTTGATATCTAATTTGTCTGATATTAATATAGACATGTTAATGTTTTTTTAAATCAGTATTTTAGATGAGTTACTTGTAGACAAAATATTACTAGATGTGTTTTTATCCACCTTACTATTCTTGTCTTTTAATTGGTGTGTTTAGATTTTTTTCATTCAATATAGTTATGGAAATTCTTAGATTGGGGCAAAAATTTTATTATATTTTCTGTTTATTCCCTCTGTTTTCCTTTTCTGCCTCTTTTGGATTACTTGAATAATTTGTTGTGTTTCATTTTAACTAATCTATTCTGTATATAATTTCTGTTGTTATTCTAGTTTAAACTTCTGAAAACTAAAAACATAGAAAATAATCTTGAAAATACTCTGAGAAAAACAACACACTGCCTATAGAAGAACTTCAATTTTAAAGACTGTATATTTTTTGTCTGAAACTTTGGAGACCAGAAAAGAGTGATACGATATATTTTAAATGCTAAAACAAAGCCCGTGTAAATTGTGTATACTGAACAAAGAAAAAAGTTATCTAGAATAAAGCTTAAAGACATTATTTGATGAAGAACAAATAAATTTGACATTAGCAGATTTATCCATAAAGATTAGCTAAGTAAGTCTCTTAAAATAAAAGAAAGTAATAAGAAATTCTGGAACATCAAGAAGGAAAATAACAATACAAAAAGAAAAAATATGGGTAGAAAATATGGAGTATTATTTTCCTCAGAAGCTTTATAAAACATTTTCATGATTAAAACTAAAATTATAACATTATATGAAAAATGAGACAATGATATTTAAAAGTTGAGAAAGTAAAGAGACCTAAATGGAAATAATCTGTTCATAATTAATTTGAAGTTGTAAAGGTAGACTGTGTAAGTCACATTTGTATGTTGTAATATTCCATTCAATCAGTACAAGAATTATACAAAAAAAGTGAAAAAGAATGTAATTTAATAGTGATGCAATCCTAAAAATAAGTTCAAGTGATGCACAGAAAGGTAAGTGTACCAAAGAAATGAGAGCAAAATAATAATACAGAAAGATTATTATAAAATAGTAGATCTAATCTCTAATGTATCAATAATTACTTTAAATGGAAGTGGGCTATACATGCCAATCAAAAGAGAGATTGGCAGAGTGAATTAAAGAAATTGTAATCCAACTATATGTAGATTACAAGAATCTCACTTAGGGACATGGGTTGAAAGTAAAGGAGTGAAAAAAAGATATACCATATCAATATTAGTCAAAAATTAGAGATGTCTATATTAAATAAAATAATGCAGACTTCTGAGCAAAGATAATTGCTTAAGAGAAATAAGGATATTGTATAATGATAAAAAGGTCAGTATAATAAAATCCAACAAGAAGTTAAGCAGAACTACAACAAGAAAATCTCTACAAATATGTAAATTAAACAATACATTTCTGTATAATCCATGGTCAAAGATGAGATTTTGAAGCAATTTTGAAAAATATAGGTAACTAAATGAATGAAAATGCAACTTATAAAAATGTGTGTGATTCTGTTAAACAGAAGTGGGAGGAAAATTTATGGAACTTAATGATTACATTTAAACCCAAAAAAAATCTACAGTCAAAAATATAAATTCCTTTGTCAAAACAAAAAAACAAAAACAAAAAATAGAGAAAAATAAAACGACCATAAGGAAGGGAATAATAAAAATAAATGCAGAAGTCCATAGAAATGATAATAGAAAAATAATAGAGAGAATAAATAAGCCAGAAAGCTGGTTCTTAGAAGAAATCAAAATGATGAAATTCCAACAATATTGGCAAAATAAAAGGAAAAAATAGGCAAATTCTCAAAATCGGGAAAAAACAAGCAAAGCAACTACAAAACCTTCTGTCATTAAAAGAATAATCAGGGAATACTAAAAACAACAATACACTCATAAATTTAAACAGAATGGATCAGCACCTCAAAATCTGAAAACTACATAAACAACATTGATAAAATAGATATAGTAGCCCCATAACCATTATTAAATTTGATTTGTCATTTAAAATTCCCCAAAAAGATATACCTTGGTTCAGTTAATGTCACTGAAAAATTCTAAATATTTAAAAGATAACGAACACTAATTTTACAAATTGTCTTCAAGAAGATATAAGAGGTGGAAATGCCTCCCAACTCATTTTATGAAGTCAGTAATATTTACTTCCAAAATTAGATCAAGATGTTAGAAAAATTAAAAATTACAGACCAATATTTCTCATTAATTTAGACATAAAAATGTAACAAAATAATAACACATTGAATACAAAAATGTATAAAAATAATTATATAATATGATTACATGGAATTTATTCCTGTTATGAAGGCTTGTTTAATATTTTATAAATCAGTCAATGTAGTCCACCTTGTTAACAGACTAATGAAGAAAAACATAATTATTGTATCAACTATTGCAGGAAAAGCGTTTTGTGAACCTATTTCCATTCTGCCCTAATTCATTTTCAGAAAAATCCCTCAGAAAACTAGGAATTGAGAATTTCCTAGGCTTGAATAAAGAGCATCTAAAGGATCTGATAGCCAACACTATGCCTAACAGTAAATGACTGAATATTTTCCTCGTAATATTGGCAAAAAAACAAAATGCCTCTGCTTTTTTTGATACAGTTTATGAAACACAGTATTGAAAATCATAATCACTGCAATAAGGAAAGAAAATAATGAATACAAGACTTGAAGATTGGAAAGTAAAAACAAAATAAGAAAATAAAAACTGACAAATGGCATAATTGTCGACATAAAAAGTCCTAAGGGATCTATAATAAACTTCTGGGACCAATAAGTGTGTAGAGGGAAGGACTGGGACACAACATAAATGTGTAAAAGTCAATCACATTTCTGTATATTAACAATGACCATATGAAAACCAAAATTAAAAACAATGATATTTAAAATTGCTCCATAGAAAATAAAAGTTATATACTTAACCAAACACATACAATATCTGTATGCTGAAAATTAAAAATGCTGATGAAATCAAAGATGAACCTAATGCTTGGAGAAACATACCATGCTCATTGAACTAGAAAACTCAATATATTAAAGGTGTCAACTTTCTTCACATTTATTTATGTTTAATGCGCTTTCTATCAAATATCCAGAAAGTGATTCTGTAGTCATAGCCAAGCTTACTCTGAAATTTTCATAGAAAGGCCTAGGCTTTCGAAAAGCTAAAATATCCTGAGAAGGAAGATTAAAGTGAGACATTACACTACCTGATATTAAGGATTATCATATAGCTACAGTAATCAAGACAGATGAATGAAACAGTACAGAGCACCAGGAAACAGACCCACACATACTCAGTTGATACTGAAAAAGATGCAAAAGCAATTTAATGGAGAATAAACTTTTCTACAAATGCTACTGGATAAAATGGATATCTATCTATCTATCTATCTATCAAACGAACAAACAGGTCAGGTGTGGTAGCTCATGTCTATAAATCCAGCACTTTTGGAGGTCAAGAAGGGAGGACCACTTATGAGATATTTAGCTCAGAATAGATGTCATAAAATTAAGTTTAAAATTTTAAAGTATACTTTTTTAAAAAATTGAGCCGGGCGCGGTGGCTCACGCCTATAATCCCAGCACTTTGGGAGGCCGAGGCAGGTGGGTCACGAGGTCAAGAGATAGAGACCATCCTGGTCAACATGGTGAAACCCCATCTCTACTAAAACTATAAAAAAAAAAAATCAGCTGGGCATGGTGGCGCGTGCCTGTAATCCCAGCTACGCAGGAGGCTGAGGCAGGAGAATTGCCTGAACCCGGGAGGCGGAGGTTGCGGTGAGCCGAGATCGCGCCATTGCACTCCAGCCTGGGTAACAAGAGTTAAACTCTGTCTCAAAAAAATAAAAAAAAATTTAAAAAAATGAAAAAATTAAAAAAAAATTGAGAGAAAAATTTTGCAATATGGTACTACTTAAAAAATTCTTAAATTTGACACCAAAGTACAATTCATTAAAAATAGTTAATAAACTGAACCTTATGAAAGTTAACATTTTGCTCTACAAATTAAATTGTTTGCTCTGCAAAAGCCATGTGAAGAAAATGTAAAGACTATTTGCAAACAACATAAGAAAAGAACTGTTATCTAAACCATGTAAGGAATACTTAAAACTCAGCAGTAAAAATACAATCTATTTAGAAAATGAACAAAAGACATGGACGTTACACCAAAGAGAATACACAGACAATGGATAAGTGTATGAAAAGATGTTCAATGTCATCACACATTAGAGACATGCCAATTATACCCACAATGAAATATTACTAAACAAGTATCAGAATGGGTAATAGGAAGAAAAAATGGCAACACCTAATGTTGGTGAGGTTGTAAAGAAACTGGAGCACTCATAGATTGATTATTTGATTGTAAAACAGCACAGATTCAATGGAAAACAGTTTGTTTCTTGTGAAAGTATGCAATTACCATCTAACCCAGCAATTGCACTCTTGAAAATTTATTCCAGATAAACTGAAACATATATTCATATACAACCTGTACAGAATGTTCATAGCAGTTCTATTTAGCCCCAAATGGGCTCTTTACAGCTTTGGCCTATATTGGATGAAGATGGAGTCTATGTAACCTTCAATGGATGAATGTTCAAAATATTGTAGTAACTATATTCCATGTCCTACTAATCAATGAAAAGGAGGAAAGTGTTATGCATTCTACAATTTGGATTAATCTCTAGGAAATTATACTGAGTGAAAAAATCTTAAAAGGTTAATATTATATTATTTTTATTTATGTCACATTTAAAAATGTGATTTTAGAATTTTAGAAGTAGAAAAAAGATGAGTGGTTGCTTAGGGGTGAAGGATTTGTTAGAGGATGTGAGGAAGTGGTTATCGTTATGAAAGAGCAACATGAGGGATACATTTAGTGATAGAACTTTTCTGTGCCAGTGGATACAGGAACCTATGCAAGTCTAACATTGTACACAACTAAAACACACTAGAGACCAATACAGGTAAAACTGGAAAATGCGGTGGATTGGTGGGTTTTATCAATGTCTTGGTTATAGTATTATGCTACATTTTTGAAACATGTTATAGTTTGGGGTAACTGAGAATATTGTACTGAGAATATTCCATTATATATGAAAACTGTGTGTGAATCTAATGATCTCTACATGAATTTGAATTAAAATATTGTTTCTGAGTATATTTATGTATGGGTGGGTGTGTGTCTATGTTTGCATGCTCACATATATTGAAAGTAGCTGTCCCAATCTGAGTTCATTATCTTTCTCCCAAAATTGCTTTCCCTTCTGGGATAGTATATCAGTATGTTTTACTGGTTAAATTGTGGCATGACTTGGAGCCAATAAATCTGGTTTTGAGGGCTGATTCTGCTATTTAGTAGTTTTTACTTTGATCAAGTGTCTGTCTCTTCAATTTTCAATTTTCTCATTAGAAAAATGCTGTATGTTTTTTAATAGAAAATAATCACTTGTGTAAATTATTTAGCTGAGTTCTTTGCATATATTATTTATCTGTTTATCTGTATCCCCAATTAATATTATTTTTTCAAGATATCTTTCTTTCAAAGTTCATCATGTTCTAAAACTTTTCTTTGCCTTTTATTAGTCTTCAAGTACTTAATCCAATGTGATTATTGTAGTTAAAGGCATTAATTTTATTATACTTTGATTTTTGAAAGAATCACTTAAATGTCTTCTACTTTTTGTTATCTGGTGCTGGATTATAAAAGTACTTTTTCCAAACAGGAGTTAGACAATGACTATGTAATGTATTTGAGTTATTTTCCTTCAGTATAAAGTGGACATGTTGAACAGAAGAGTTTAAAGGACAAAGGCACAGGAAGGAAAGTCAAAGTACCTGGGTACTCTCTGACCTTGGCAATTCCCATTAACTTTCTGAGCTTCAGCTTCATAATCTGAAAAATAAGTTTAATAATAATAACTACTTCTTAGGTTAACTGTGAACATGAAAAGACAAAGAGTTCCTCTAAAGTGCATGAAGAGTGCCTAGAACCTAGTAATCAGTAAGAGAATGAGTAACAAACTTTTACAATTGGAAAGCATAATAAAAGTTGTGAAACACTGCTGAGAATGATAGTTTGACATTTTTCACTATTGTTCAGGAATAGAGACTGAAGAATCATAAGTAAATGAACAATTGTTGGATATAATTATCTTATTTTGTGTTATGCTGTTTCCTGGAAAGAAATAGTAATCCTCCAAAAAGACTTTTGATTATACAGAATTTACAGCCAGTGATCATTTGTGCTAATATTATTTGCAACAGTGTATCACGTTGTTCATTCTGATAGATTATTAACCTGCCTGGCAACAGTGAATAAATTAATTGTTCTTCAGAGTCTCTTCCTGATCCACTGACCTTTGATTGTACATGAAAGGTTTGATAACATGTATATTATTTAAATTTTCTATAAAACATTACTTCTCTGTTATGGTCATTTTACTCCCTCTATCCATCCAGGGAATGTTTAGCAACACGTGGAGAATGTAATGAGGAGATGCATACATGTCTTCATTCCTGACTCACACAGAGATTTGGCTATTGATTGCTTTATAAATATCAGGATTCGTAATAATTGTTTTGAATTGAAGAATATAGCATGCTACTATGAGGTTTTATGCACACCTAAGGGTATTGCAAATTTTAATAAATGGAGAAACCCTAAAGTGTATTTCATAAAAATAAGAATAACATGTATTTAACTTGTGTATATTAAAATTTAAAATTATATGCAGTTCCTTTTCCGATGAAAAATTAATGACCACAAAAAGGCAGGGATAATGATGCAAGATTTAATAAATATTTAAATTAATTAATAAATTCTAAAATAGTTGATTTAGGTCACAATGTATAGTGACAATAGCACTTTGGTAGTATAAATAACAATAAGAATTTTTTCAAGATTAATAAAACTCAAATAGAAAGAGACTGTAGGATTGGGTATTTGGATTTTCATTTTGAACAAATGAGATTATCAGCTGCATTTTTTCTATGTGTTTTTAATTTGTACATTTGATAAAAATAAATGATAGATATATGAATGCTTGAAGCCTCTGAGAATATTTTAAATCTCTCAGGAAAAAATGTACCCTGAGTTTGGGTGTGATAGGCAGACCTTCATGCAAATCGTATTGGTTCCCATCTCCTGGTGTAAACCTTCCCCCCTTGAGTAGGTGTGAGACTTAAAACTTTTAAAACTTATTTCTAACCAATCAAAATGAATATATATGTGTGTGTATATATAGTTATATTTGTGGCAAAAGTGATAAGGTGATAGAAGTTCAATTCTGTTATTATATTACCTTACATAAGGATACATCATGGCAAAATGAAATAGAGATTCACTTTTCTGGCTGGATGAGGTCAGAAATCACTTTGGAGGAACCTAGGTGATAAGGAACTACCTTTGATTTCTAGAATCTGTGGGTGGTCTTTAGGAAAGAAAACCCCCTTGAGGTGATAGCCAGCAAAAATGCTGGGACTCTCAATCATAAAGCCATAAGAAAACAAATTCTGCTAAAAGAAATAGCTTGGAAGTGAATTCTTCCCTAGTCAAGATTCCAAATGAAAAATAATCCAGATAACACCTCCACAGGAGCTTTATGAGACCCCGAGCAAAGTATTCAGCCAAGCCATGTTCCTCACCACAGAAGCTACAAGATAATAAAATGCATGTTGTTTTAAGCTGCTAAGCCTGTGGTAATTCGTTATGCAGCAATAGAAAATTAATATAATGGGCTTTGGTTTTGCCTAACTATCCGTCCTCTACTCATGGTGGCATTTTAGGTATGTACTGCAAGGCATGAGCTCTTAAAATATATTTGAGGAGTTATTCAAGTATAATGGTCTATTGCATCAGCCACACTTCCATCTCAGTGAAATCAGCAGAAAGCCTCAACATTTAAACAAAAGTGGGTTAATATGAATCTCACTTAAAAACAAGTGGAAAATAGTATGTGGAATTCTGACTTGTACCTAATCCATTCTTTTTTTTTTAAGTTACTTCTTTGGTTGGTTTTCTTTTTTTAATGAAAAAATGTAGTTCAGAAATTTTGAAAGACATTTGTTATGTATTGGTGTATACAGGAGGAAAAAAATAGTTTAGATGATTCAAGAGTGAATGAGTCATCAACAGATGGTTTCAGTTAAATCTTTTCTCAAAACACATACTTACCAAGGGGTAAAACAGCTAGGAAGATGTGTGGTTTAACAAATTTGTTCTTTCTGCTTGTTTTTTAAACATAACTCAGGTAAATATAAATATTTTAATTTGGAGTGGAATATGTTATGAAACATTGTTTTATATCTGTCACATGTCGTAGCCATGCAACAGAAAAGCAGGTGATTCTATTCAAGGTACTAAATATTTGGAGCAGGTCAAAAAGTGGGAATATTTAAAATCATGTTTGCATGTTAAAGGACCCTAATATTTTAATACAAATCATGACCTAATAAAAGTCCTGGCTATGACTATGAATGTTTTGTTCAAAAAAGAGAAAAGAAAGAGATGAGGTTACACACATTTTTGGCCAACTGTTATGGTTTGGTTCTGTGTCTCCACCCGAATCTCATTTTGAATTATAATCCCTGTGTGTCAAAGGAGAAACCTGGTGGGAGTTGATTGTATTATGGGGATGGTGTCCCTCATTTTGTTCTCCTAATATTAAGTCTCAGGAGATCTGATGGTTTTAAAAGTTGCGGTTTTTATTGTGCACATGCTTTCACCCGCCACCGTGTAAGATGTGTCTGCTTCCCCTGACGCCTTGATTATAAGTTTCCTGAGGCCTCCCGAGCCATGCAGAACTGTGAGTCAGTTAAATCTGTTTCCTTTATAAATTACCCAGTCTCAGAAGTTATTTATAGCAGCGTGGAAATGGACTAAAACACCAACTAATCTGCAAAATATTATATATTTTATGTTTTCTGATTGTGTATTGCAAAATAGTTTACAATGTCTAATGTTAAGAATGCAATGACATTCTAGTAAAACTAATAGCAGGAGGTATCAGATATTTCTCAAGTTGTTTTTATAATTCTGGTATAATATTTAGGATTCTGCAGAGAAACAGAACAGATAAAATATACATATTCTTTTGTACTATTTCAAGGAATTCATGCATTATTTTAAAATGCATTATTTTAAGGATTAGACTCATATGATCATGGGCTGACAAGTTGAAAATCTATCAGGCAGGCCAATAGACTGGAACTGCAGGCAGAATTTCTAAGTTATAGTTTAGAGGCAGAAATCCATATTCTCTGGGAGACCTCAGCTTTTGCTCTTATGCTCTTCATCTGATTGAAGACCCACTTCAACAAGGCCCACCCACATTATCTAGGGTTATCTTTACTTAAAGTTAATTGATTATAAATGTTAACTACATCTACAAAATACCTTTACAGTAACACTTAGATTATTTGATTAAATAACTGTGTACTATAGTATTGCTAAGATAACCGATAAACTAATAATCAGGGCTGGTTTCATAGTTTGCTTTCTTTTAAAGATATATATATATATATATATGTATTACATGTATCACATGTAATTTGTATATATACACATATTTGTATATATGTATATATACAAATTACATGTGATACATGTAATATATATTTCTACATATTAATTCAACTATTAATTGATTATTATATCTGTTAATACTAATATGTACTCATTATTTTAATTGACATATTAAGTGTTTATTTCAACTTTATACATTAATTATACATTATAATATAATGTATTAATTATACATTAGTTCAATTTTATTTATTAAATATTTTCTATACTGTGTTCTGAGACTGAAACAACAAATAGGATATTATTCATATATTGGAGAAGTTTAAATATCATCGAGATGATTAATAGGTCAAGATTTTATGAATATTATTATAGCATTCCTAGTTTTCTATTTGAAGAAAGCCCTATAATGGAGATAATTTATTAAAAATTATCAGGTAAACTATATGTGCAAGGCAGTAGACTATATGCCTAGTACAATTTAATGGTTAAACAAAAGCGTCATTTCCCAAAGAGCTTAAAATCAACTGAGAATTGATTCAGCTCTTAATTTGGCCACTATGTGATACAGGACATAATACTATAATTTGAAATTCAGTTTCTGTATCTGTGCAGTGGGAATTGCACTAGGTAGTATTTCATTAAGAATTTTCATGATTCTAAAACATTATCATTGTCAAGACTCTTTGTATACAAAGTCACTCTTCAGTGGGTTGAATAGATGCATTATTTATACTGATTTGGTTCCAAGTAGAAAATTAGCAATTGATGGCATTGAGGGCTCCAGTTATATTTTCTCTTATTTAGATTAAAATCTAAATTGCTTTTATAAAACAATAAAAATTAATCTCAAAGACTGATAGAGAAAATTACCAATAAATAGGAAATGCAGTGGCCAATAGCGAATATGTTCTTTAAGTTTACAGAAGTATGGGACTCCATGTTTGGGTCCCCTTCCCTGAACACTCCCTTCATGGAAGCCGTCTTTCTCTCTCCTGGATTTTCCCTCTCCTGGATTTTCCCTCTGGAGTCCCCTTCCACACTCTCTTGTGGAAGCCTGTCTCCTACTCCTAAACACCATCTCTCTCTCTATTCCCTTCCACTCAGTATGGAAGCTGCTTTCCGCTCCTGGATTCCATCATTCTGGATTCTCTCACTCAGCGTGAGAGTTAGCTGTTTCTTTTTCTCTCCTTCTCCTGTTTCTCTCTCTCTCTTTAAATAAATCACTTTCTATAAACACTTTTGAAAAAAAAAGTTTACATAAGTATTAGATAAAACTATTTTGAGATAGCTAATTTGTTATTAACCATATATAGAAAAAAAATCATTTAAGGCTCGAGGATTGGAAAAGCTCTATTATGTGTTCAAGATTGTTATTTGCAAGTCATGTTATGTTTGTCTCCAAAGTAAATCTTCTTTTCATAATTTGGTTATCTGATAATAAAGGAGGCCCTTCATTGTAAAATAGATATTATAAGGATTTAAGGTTTTTAAAAATATTTGAATGAGGTGTGACATACTCTAAATCTTTGTATTAATTCATTTTTAAAATTACACAGATCAGTGAAATGATCCCGATGCAATTGGTAGCATGCATAGTTGATGATTCATGAATTTGGAGAAAAATGATACAATATTTTGTATAACATTTCTTGGTGAAGAAAGACTAAAGCTTCCATTCTCTTACTGAACTGCTTGTAATTTTCAATGCACATTGACTTTTCATTCTTCATATTTGCTGTCTATTTTCATAGTGATGGGAATGGAATGTGATCTCCAGCACTCAGCCATTATCCTGCCCTTTGTGGTCATAGCCTTTGACTCAGGTCTGACTGAGTTCACCGCAACTTATTTTTACAATGATCCTGACATGCAGCCAGTCCACTTGGCAGTATTTACACTCTTGCTTAGCTGATTTCAAAATGAAGATTCTTATTGTTTCTCTTCAAAACATTTCTAGTTTCAGCAAGAAATCTTTTAAAATAAAACTGCTGCTATGCAAATGACTGAAGACAAAATGTATTTTTTTCCCAAATCCCTGATTCCATTTCAACTATTAAGCTCCACAGAGCTCTCCACTTTTCAGTCTTATTTATAAAGATATTATCCAATCTAGCAATATTTTCTCAAGAAATTGCTGGGTAGTGATTACTTTTTTTCACAATGGTGAATGGGTTCACTGTTTTCATATACTGAGTTGCAGAAAATATATCCAGTGTGCATGTAGCAAATGCTTGTTTTGTTCGGTATTAAATTACTGAATTGTTTCTGACTGTCAGTGAGGCAAAGGGAACATTGCAAGATTTGGGACTGGGGTTATTTTCTTTCTGACTTTTGATGTTCTCCTTTTACGGTTTTGTTTTGCTGTTTACTGTATGTATTATTTCATTTCAGTTTTTATCCTTCCTTGGTGGGCTTTTTACAACCTACTGGGAGTTGATGGGCTTCAAATTTTCTAGGTATAATTTTCTAGTTTTCTCCCCATCACAATGTTCAGTGATCTTTTATTTATTTATTTTCACAGAATTAATTTGCCAGGATGGTTGCAAAAATAAACGGTAACTAAAGTACATGAATTCATCTTGCTTGTAATTTTGGTTTATAGCATATCCTCGTGGTTCCCAAACTTCAGTGTGCACTAGAATCACCTGAAAAGTAGTTTAAAACCAACCAGACAACTGGTTGCCACCCCAGAATTCAGTAGTTCTGAGGGGTGGGGTCTGAGATTTTGAATTTCTAATGACTTCCCTGCCAATGCCACTGCTGCTTGGCAAGAGACCACAGTTTGGAAATTACCTCTGTAGAACATGAAAGAACACTAGACACTAGTCATTTTGTTCAAATAAAATAGCATGCTGTCATCTGCTGAAGAGGGCACAAATGGCACTGTACTTAAGAAATGGCTGTGACTTTGTCTTCTTAAAACAGCATAACTTCTTTAAGCTTAGCTCTTGCATTCTGTGAATAAAACTCAAATTGAAGGAATGGCCATATTTCTGACAAGTCATGAGGCTTACCAAGGTCAATTTCATTCGCTATATCACTTAAAATACAATTCTACTTACAATTGCCCGGCATGGATGACTGCACTTTTTTTTAATGTACATAATACTTTTTGACACCGAGAAATAAGAAGCTATGAAAATAAGGTTGATAACCAGTGAAGGAGTTTTTCCTTAAATGGTTGCAATCTGCCAAGAGCTGATAAGGAAAGAATCCTGTGGGGACAATGACAAAAAACTTAAAGCCATCAAACCCATGTTAGCACTAGGCAAGAAAACAAATAGAATTCCAGACAGTTCAGAACAAATACTACAAATCAGAGACCATATTCCAACCTCCTTTCAATCTTACACTTTTGAAAGACAACTTAGAAGTAAAAAGGACGGTAAGCAACTCCACGCTCATAGTTAACATTGTGCCTTTACTTTTGACTTTCTTCTGTTGAGCTGGAATTAAATTTGTCTTCAGTAAAAACTTTACTCAATTTCTCTATGGTGCATATCATATTGTCTTTAAAGTAAAATGCTAGAGAAAAATAAACTGAGGCTGAGAAAGGGTAGGTTAATTATTTAAAATTGTGTTAATTATGATGAATTTGAGTAATGAAGTTATGCTTAGAAGATTTCTGTTGTGCCTTTACATTCTCTGTTTGAAATGGTTTTGAAGCTATAAAGTATTATTGGAGAAGGATATTATCAGATGAAGTTAAAATAATTAATCTTAGCTTCATGGATCCATATCCTTGAAGTGGATAATTATTCCTCATTTTCCACATCATATTATATAGAAGGCATGTATCAGATTTATAATTTTTTTATTTTGACATTAAAATGAGGTGTGTGTCAAATTTTGATACTACTTCTTAAACAGAGTACTTAAAATGAATGGCAGCAGAAAATGGACCAACTGGAATTGTTGTGACTTATGTAATCTTATGGTTTACAACATTTTAAAGTTGTTCAGCTAAGGTAGATGGGCATAAAGCTAATAATATCAGTATCACTTTATCATTGAAAGGTTGCCATATGCAAGGCAATATTCCCCAGGCTGTGAACTGCACAACTTCTTTAAAATGTTTTACAGATGACATCGCACAGTTTGTGGAATTTTAGGTTTTGGGAAGTCAAATAACCTGAAAATCTTATGCAGATACTAAATCCTGAAGCTAGAATTTGAAATCATCCTATTCTTTTAATTATAGTGCCTTATTAAAAGTTTATATTAATACATTCAAGCTTATTTATATGTGCGAACAATCTCCTCTTGTTGATAAAAATATGTTAATAGAAATGATTTGCCAAAGTGGAATTATATAAAAGACTGCCTAGAAGGTGAATACTGTTGAAATCTGGTAGGGGTGGGGATAGCCATAGATCTTTATAGTGCAAATATATTGCTATGTTATAGAAACATCCTGCTTAGTTGAAATGCAAAAGTGATCAAGAAAACAGTGCATTGTTTTGTGGATTTATGAGACGAGGAACTTCAGGGTGAGATAGCTCAGTGACTGGTGAATATAGTGAATGTCAGTGAAATAAGAGGAAATAAAGACTCCCTAGCATACAGCAAAATATATTGACTTTTATGATGTTTTTCTTTTTCTCATATATTTTTTCTTCTTGTTCCAAATTGTAAAATAATATCTGCATTTGTTTTCTGCTAAATTTTTGTTTACTGAATCCACTTCTTATCAGTGATAAAAGGAGTTATTTCAAAGAAGTGGTCAGTGCAGTTGAAAGTATGAGAATAAACTATCCCCATCCAAATCTCATGTTGAATTGTGATCCCCATTGTTGGGGAGGGATCTGGTAGTAGATGATTGAATCATGAGAGCATATTTCTTCCTTGCTGTAATCAGGAGGGTGAGTTCTCATGAGATCTGGTTGTTTAAAAGTGTGTAACACCTCGCCTTTGTGCTTTTCCTCCTTCTGTGGCAATGTAAGATATACCTGCTTCCCCTTTGCCTTCTGCCACGATTGTAAGTTTCCTGAGTCTATCCCTGTCAGGCTTCCTGTACGGCTGTGGAACTGAGTCGATTAAAGCTCATTTCTTTATAAATTACCCAGTTTACTTATTTCTTTAGAGCAGTGCAGGAATGGACTATTTAGTGAGGGAAAGCTTCTCTCTTGGTGTTCCTATGGTGTTTGGGCTCAGTTTTACTCATTGTCTTGTAGAAGCTCTGAACCAAATCATCAGCCTCTGGCAAGTATAATTTGAATTAAAGATAAAAAGTATGAAGTATGTCTGTTTTTTTAAATTAATTTCAGCTGCCTGTGCAAAGAAAAAAAAGGATAAGAAATATCTAGGTAAAGATAATTTATTCAGAAAAGTAGTCAAGAAAATAGAATGGCTTCAATGGAGAATATTTGAGTTATTTTAGAAAGACCATCAAACTGGCAGAAGTTTGAATAAAATGACAATGATGTTAATAAAATAGCAAATGTACTCTATTTCAATAATAGAAGTGGGAAATCATTTTAAATAAGTTGATTATAAAGGTACATTTTTACAAAAAAGAGATAGGGCCAGAGAGATATTAATTTAAAATTATGTGAAAACAGACATTGACTAGGGCTATAACTTTATCATCTTGATGTCAGATAGTATTGATTATCATAGGAAGGATTTTTTTATTTATGTTATTGTATAAAATACTTGAGTTTAAGAAATATTTCATTACATTGTTTGATAATCACCAAACTGAGGTATTTTATCAAGATAATAAGCATTCTAATGATCACACAATCCCTTAAAAGATCCTTATATAGCCAAATGAAAATATGCAGGTACAAATTGTTTTCTTTTAGGTGGGCTGTATTATTACACCCTAGTTAATTGAATCCCCAGAAGTGATTACAACATTACTTCCTTCCGTGAGTATACATTTAATAGCAGTAATTTTCCTTCAAAAAAGTAATATTAGAGTAACAAACATTGACATTGGTCAAAAGGGAGTTTTTATACATCTAAGAAATAACTGTCAGTAGCAATTAAGCTGTTTCATAGGTAAAGCTTACTGAAGGAAGCAGGGAAGAATGAACACACTGTTTTGTAATATGAAATTTACCTACTGAATAGATGAGTCACTGAACAAATATGTATTTGTAAGAAACATAGAGAAAGCAAGAATGAATTAAAATATAGGTGCCAAATATGAAGTAAAATCTAGATTTTGATTTATTAATTTTGACAATATATTTATAGAATGACTAATGGTCTTTTTAATAGAATTTACATTAATTCAATTTTCCTGGAGAAAATATTTAGAAGTTTAAAATGTTTGATCTGGAGAATAAAAGGGGCAGTTGATTGAAGACACAGAAATAACTGAGAGCACAGATGAGATTGGTGAAAATGAGCGTGGTACTCTTCAAAACAAAATGATGTAATTTAGAAGCATTCAGCAGCCTATTGGTAGCCATAAAGAATGAACGCAATTTACTGCATTAGTTGGGTGTGCAGCAGAGCGGTAGAGGTGCCTTGAAGTGTTGTATGAGCTTCAGTTGCACAAAAACTTATCGTAGAGCTGCAAGAGAAAAAGTCTTTGATTACATGAAATTTTAACATTGAAAGGATAGACGGAAAAATTAAAACCAGCAAACAAAACTTGAATCAGAAAGCTAGGAAGAAAATAAGATCAGAAGAACACTAACACAAACAAAATTGCAAAAGAGATGTTCAATGCTCCAGAAAGCTTAAGGAATACTGGGTACAAATGTTAGCTGGCAGATAGATGTAGAAAGAGAAAAGAAGTTGGTGATGACAGTAGCCTGGCAAGCCAGGGAGTCGTTGCTTTTCCACTGAGATCTGCAACATCTCTCAGATATTGTATTTCCATGTTTGAACCAAAGCAAGGACCAGATCACCAGTGTACTTAATTCGTCAGGAGAAATTTTGTGCTGATTTACCAACACTGCTGGTGAGAAAATCTCATGTTTTTATTGTGGTACAATTCACATAGCATAAAATCAACCATTGTGAAGTGTACAATTAGCGGCATTTTGTATATTCACAATATTATACAACCAAAAACCTCATTTTTAATAAGCATAGTTTGTCTTGAAACTTAAAATGAAAAAGCCTGAAGAAATCATATAAGGAAAGTGTTGATTTCTCGCATAGACCTAAGAGAAATGAAAGAGAACATGTGAAGTAGGCAAGGGAATGATTTCACTCTTCACTGACTAATGGTTTTAATTATGGTCTAGAATATCTAACAAGAAATAAGAACGTCTCCATCTGGTAGCAAATAACTGACTTTCAAGGAGACACGCACAGCGCTACTTCAGCTAATCAAGGATTGTGCCAAAGCTGTGGTTTTCCTGATAGCTTTATGTCCCCTTACAGTTGTGTATACTTTATTTTCTAACAAGTACCATCTTATTTGGTGTTGTAAAAATTTTATAGCATGCTAGGTCTTTTTTGCTTTTACTTTTTTTTTTTTTTGAACAGAGCAATTATGTCTTGCAGAGCAGGCTATTTTAAATCATCATTTAAATAGAAAATATTTTTTAAATAGAGTTATAAAATGATTTTCCTATACCTGCAATTAGTGAAAGTATTTCTGGGAATTCTAAGCTCAGGAAAGAATTTTAGTGTCTGGAGAAAATTGAATGAAATGGAAGAACTGTCACATACAAATGATGAAATTAGATAGATTTGGTGTTGTGATGTGATGTTATATATTGGCTTTCATTCAAGGTTCCTGGCTCACAACTTCCGTAGCCCTTGTTATAGTCTTCTGTTAGAATGTTGAGTGTATTGGGCCTCAGAGGCAGGACTCCGATCTTGTCCTGTCCTCCATTCTCTTGCCTTTCTCTTACCTGCTCCAGGCAGGACTCTACTCTTCCCTGGTCTTCCTGATCGTGGGTCTTCAGACCTTTCCCAGAGAGGGTCCTGCCCTATGCTCTAGGAGGAAGGAATACTGATGCCCTGAAGCTTCCATAAAATCCCAAGATGATTGGGTTAAGAGAGATTCCAGATAGGTGAACACATGGAGGTTCCTGGAGGGTGGTCACCTGGGGAGAGCATAGAAGCTGTACACCACTCTCTACATGCCTGCCCTATGCAACTCTCCATCAGTACCCTTGCAAAACCAGAAAATGTAAGCAATTGTTTCCCTTAGTTCTGTGACCTATACTAGCAAATTAACTGAACCAAAACAGGGAGTCATGGGAACCCCAACTTGATGCCAGTTAATCAGAAGGTTCACAGGCCTAGAATTTCAACTGGTGGGTGAGGGACAGTCTTGGGGACTGAGCCCTCACCCTGTGGGATCTGACGCTGTCTCCAGATAGACAGTGTCGGAACTGAATTGCAGGATGCCTTATCTGGTATCCACTGCTTGGTGTGTGACGAAACTCTCCCCTACATTTTGTCACAGAAGTCTGTGTTGACTGTTGTGATGTGAGAGTAGAGGAAAACCATGGTTTGAGAAAGTCTTCCCCTTGGGAGAGAAAACAAAAGCTGGCAGATAAATGTAGGAAGAGAAAAGAAGATGGTGGTGACAGTAGCCCAACGTGCCAGGGAGCCATTGCTTTTCCAAGTCGCTTTCTTCCAGGTTTGATCAGTGGCCAGCATGGCCCGTGAAAATCAGTAAGAACTTGCCTGTCAGAAAAACATGAAGAAAACCCAGAAAAACAGTAAGGGGAAAAGAAAAGAGGATAGCTTGACTACCTCTCAGGGAAAGTAGAGGGACTCTGAGATCATGCAACAGAAGCAGAAGGCAGCTGATGAGAAGAAGTCTTTGCAGACAAAAGAAAAATGATGAATGGCTATTTGGAAAACCTGGGTGCTACTGCCAACTGAGTGTATCACAAGCTCTAAGGTCAAGATTCTATAAAGTGAACAGTCATTACATACATTATGACTTGTTTTTTTTAAACTATTTTAAACTTTACCTTTCAGCTTGATTTAGTGGAATGCTTTGGAAGCATTCTTCAAAGAATAAAGCACTAACCATGCAAAAGAAAAAATGTAGAAATATGAAGACTTTGAAACAGAATGTAGGCACAGATGTAGAGAGTCCAGCTGCTGGTTGTATTTAATAGAACTTGGTTAAGTATTTACACTGCTTTCTCTTATTAAAAACCATGATGACTTGATTCAGGTAGTTTCCCTTCTGCTATGAACAAAAGATCATAGATGAAACAAAACCTTTAAAGTAAGAGCTAACTAAACACCAAAGAATAAAGGAAAAATTCAAAGAGCACAACGATAATAAAAGTCAACACCGTGAGAAGTGATGGCACTGCAGCCCACAGTAATTGTTACCCTGTATTTAGGCATGAAAGTCTGGGTGTAGGCTTGTGTTTCACACAGGAAGACCAGAGAGACAGCCTCAGGCTGTCGGAAGCGGGGAAAATGGATTTTCTAATCCTGTACAAAATATGCATGAAAATCTCTTCATGGAGATTCTCCATTTATGAAAAGTGACCTAGAAAAACTCTACATACACACCAAAAGATTTGTCCTAAAATTTTTGTTCTGTCTAGGGTCTTAGGTATAAAGGAGGGAAGGCAAATATGAAAAGTAAAAGCCTTGTGCCCAAACATGTCTATATTTAATTTTTTTCTGTCTAAAATCATTCCAGAACCATTGTAATCCATATATGCTCATCAGTAATAAGGACATTTAAATAATAAAAGCAGAGGAAAAGAAAAAAATTAATGCTGAAAATGAGCTCACACAACTGGATTACATGATACGATTAGAATGTTAGTAGATGGAAATAAAAAGAAAGTATTATGAATATGAAAGTATTATAAATATGAAAATCAGAAAAAAATTCTAACAAAACATGCTAAAGTTTATTGATGGCTAACAAAATAAAATTATATATATTTTATAATCTACATATGGTTATATATTATTTATATTTATTATGAGGAATCGGCTCATGAAATTATAGAAACTGAGAAGTCCCATGATCTGCTGTCAACAAGCTGGAGACATAGGAAAGCTAGTTATGTAATGTAGCCTGAGACTGAAGGGCTGAGAACTGGGGAATTTCAAGGGCAGAAGATGACAAGACGTTCCAGTTCAAACAGCGCAGTTGAAAAACAAAGAGGGTAGATTCCTCCTTTCTTTACTTTCTGTTCTATTCAGGCCCTCAGAAGATTGAATGATACCCAATCATGTTGGAAAACATAATTTATTTTGCTCAATACACCAACTTAAATTCTAATTTCATTTGCAAACACTGTCACAAATACATCCAGGAAAAGTAATCTAGGTACCCCAGGGCCCATTCACAGTGATGCATTGTCTCTCATACTCAACTAGCAGACTAAGAAGCTTGTGAAGAGCTAACCAGAGAATTAGTGACCTGAGAGGTAGATCTAAGAAAACTACCTGACATAGTACAGAGAAATTTAAGCAGATGGTGATAGTAACCGTAAGGCACACAAGGGGTTTCCAGGGATATTCGTCATATTCTCCTTCTTTCATTCGGGACAGGTTCCATGAGCATGGTCACTTTCTGAAAACTTGTGAAGCCGTACAAAGAAGAGTTATATACTTCTAAAAATAGTTTTAAAAAGTTTATAAGTACAAAAAATGTGAAACGTAACATTGGAAATTGTAAAGAAAAAATTATGTAAAAATTTCTAGTAATTTTAGAAAAGTAAAAATGGAATTAAAAACAAGAAAAAAAAACCCATGATGACCAGAAATACAAAACACAAAATAAGGTGGTTGAACTAAATCCAAATGTAAATCTACTTATTTAAATATAGAAAATATTAGCTTTGATAAAATAGCAAAATTTTATTCAAAAGAATCATACCTAAAATTTAATGACTATGAAATTTTGAAATTCAAGAAACAAAAAAGGGTTGGCCAAGTATTACTTGCATAAAATATTAATATATTAGACTTTACTATATATTTACTACAGATAAAAGGAGTCATTAATTAACAATAAAAAATAATTCATTAGTCAGATCTTGTAGTCTCATATCCAAATATCTGTAATTCAGGAATTACTTAAAATCATTTTTTAACAGAGGCTTTAACATTGCTAAAAAATTAAGAGAAGATGAATTTTAATAATGTAGAAACAAAGCTCAGAGGAAGAAGAAGGATGTAAGGGGCAAAAGAAAACATAAAATTGAACTTATGTAACAGTCTTCTCAACTCAAGTTATGAGTTAAGGTAGAATTCAAAGTAGAGCTCATTGATCAACAAAAAATATAAATAACTAAATGGAAAGAATGTATATATACTTATTAATACTTGTGAAATGCAGCAAAAGCCATAGAAATTTATAATTTCAAGTACTTTTTTTAAAAGTAAAAAAAAGAATATGTGAGCTAAGTATTAAATTTCAATAGTAAAATAATAATAGTACTTGTAAAAATGTAGAAATGTGGAGATAATTATGATAAAAAAACTAATATTAGGGTAATATTAAAAAATAAAAAGCAAATGCTAGTTGTTTTATAAATGTTACTAATATAAAATTTCCAGAAGGACTTATCACAAAAAGATAGTAGGCTTATTTTTTAAATAGTTGGGACATAACTATAAGTAGAGTGAGACAAAGACAAAAGTTAATGGAAGATAGCTTTGTTTGTGATATCAAGAATTCAAAAAAACTAAACATCTCTTACCAGGGGAATGGATAAACACATTTTGCCATAGCTATATAATGGAATACTATGCAGTAGAAATTAATGAACATATGTGGATAAATGTCAACTATAAGGCTACATGAAAATCCAATTCCAAGAAGAATACATATAGCATGACACCAGCTGAGTGAAGGCTTAAACATACATAATGATATCAGCTTTAAATCTTATATCATCAGGTCATTCTAGCCCTTCCTCTATTTTTACTCTTATCTGCCATGCAAAAGCTCTCTGATCAATTCCCAGCATCAACTTAATCTTTTACTTGCTGATTTTCCATCACTTTCTTCAATACTGCTGCTGTCATAGTTCTTGATGATTTAAAAGATAATCTATTATCTGACATTTTATGGCATCTCAGTTCTTGAAAGTTCTTTCATCAAGTGATCTTCATCAATATCTCCACTTGTAAGTCTAACATTCAGTCATTGGGCTTTTCAGACATCACTTCCTGTCTTTGTGGCTAATGCACCAGCATTGCCACAACTTTGATCTTACTATGATTTACTGTATTAATTTTCTAGGGCTGTCATAACAAAGTACCTTACTGCCTAGTTCACTGAGGAGAAGAAGGCAATCAAGAGACTTTCTACAATCCCCTCTACAATATCTAATAACACACTTGCATTTGAACTCATGTTTTCAACTTTTTCCTCTGCATGTCTTTCACCCTCCTATCTATGAACTAGATCTTCTTCCTATCTTCCAAAGTCTTTGTTTTAATGATTTTTCTTTTTCTCTCAACCATTCCCTTTGTACTGGAACTTTCCTATAAATATATAGACATGCCATTGTTTCTCATATTTTCAAATGACCTCTTAACCTTAAATTTCTCAAATACTTCTCCACTTATCTCCTTACCAATACTCATGATTCCCAGTTTTTCTTCCACTAATTTCTGCTGAATCCCTACCAGCAAGACTTCATTGTTACTACCTAACCAGATGGTGCTTATCAAGGTCACCAATGTCTTCCAATAAAAGACTTCCATGGTCATTTCTCAGTCCTATTTTACTTGATCAGTTAGCATTTGTCATGTTTGTTACTCTGAGAACATCACACTCCCCTGGTTTTTCTTTTTTCTCAAAGGATAATCTCAATTCCATAACTAGTTTCTCCTCATCTCATAATCCCATTGTTGCTCACTGGGAGTTAGTGCAGTCATGCACCTTATAATAATATTTTGATCAACAATGGGCTGGACATACAATGATGGACACATAAAACTATAATGGAGCAGAAAACTTCCTCCTGTCATTTAGTGACACCATAACCACTGTAAAGTCTGTGTACAACCCATTACCTTTTCTATGTTTAGATATGCAAATACTTACCATTGTAATACAATTGGCTACAGTATTCAGTGCAGTAACATGCTACACAGGTTTTTAGCCTAGGAGCAGCAGGCTATGCCATACAAGCTAGGTGAGCAATAGGCTATACAATCTAGCTTTGTGTAAAAATCCTGTGTGATGTTCATGCGATGACAAAATTGACTAAGGATGCATTTCATGTATCCTAGTTTAATGATGCATGACTATATTTGGACCTCTTCTCCTTACTATCATGTTAATTCTCTTGAAGGCCATTCAGTGTCATTTATATGGTAATGCTTTCAAATTTTATGTTTGCAATCTTATTTCCCCTGCAGTCCAGGCTCATATATACAACTGTCCCCTTGCCGTTTTTGCCTGATATTCTAATATATATATTTAATTTACTATGTTTGAAACTGAACTCCTGATCATTCTACTGCCACTACCTCCAAACATGCTCTTTTAATAGATTTGTTTGCTTGTTTATTTCTGTTAATGGTAATCCTCTTTCCAACAGCTCAGAACTAAAATCTTGACCTGTACCGTCATTATCTTTCACCTGGATTTTTGCAGCAACCTCCCAAGTGAACTTCCTGCCTTCTATCAAGTCCACCACTGAAAAACAAAACAACACCAAAATAAATCTAGTCTATTTTTAACATCCCATGATTTTTGGATTAAAATATCAATCATGTCATGCCTACTCTCTGCATTAAATTCAACCAACTGGTTTCCATCTGACAAAGAGTTGTTAATAAATTACTATGAATGCCTACAGCCAGTCTAAATCTGTACACTCCTCTACACTCTTTTGTCTCTCTGATTTCACTTTCTGCTCCTCTCCTCCTTTCTGTATTTCTTTACTGCTTTTTATATGCATCCAGAATATTTCAGTCCTTCTTTCCTTTAACTCCTTACTCAAAAACCCATTGTCTGTGAAACTTGACACTGACCACACTTTCTTCTTATCTCTTACCCTCATCGAGCATATTATATTTTAGAAATTTATTTTGCTTACTGTCTGCCTAACTTACTATAATGCTATCTTTGAGAGAAGAATGATTTTGGTCTGTTTTGTCTTTTGTCCTGTTTCTAATAGCTAGAATAATACATGTGCTTAATGTAATAATATATACCACTTCATATTTGTTGACTGAATAGTTGAAAAATATGTGTGTGTGTGTATGGGTATACTATGAATTATACATATTTAGCAAATATAAAGATCTGTGCATGGAGAAAATAAACACCAAATTGGAAAGATTTATCTCTTAGGTGAATAAATACAGGAAAGAAGTAATCTGAGGAGTACAGAAGGGGATTCAAAATATTTGTGTTATTTCATTAGTTTAGTGAAGAATACATATTTATTATTTGTACTTTTTGTATGTCAGAAAATTAATTTTATATGAAGGTAATGACATACTAAGCATACTTTGATCTAATTAGCAACTAGATTAGTTAGATAAAATTCTATTATGCCATGCTGTCTTCCTGAGAACCCTCTTAAAAATTCCCCATAAGTGTTTAAAAAGTTGCTTGATTTTAAAAATATCCTTCATTTCTCTATATTCCATAATTTTAGACATTTTTCTACTGTTGTATCTATTGTATTTTGGCTTTAATTTCATTTTTCAAAATTTCTTGCATCTCTTTCACCCCTCTGTCACTTTTTATTAATTGTTTTTTATCCTCATTATAGGTCATAGTTGTCTTTTTCTTACTGTATCTGTTTCTTAGACTGGATGTCAGGCATTCAGAATTTTACATTCAAATGATGCTGTGCAGATTTGATTTTCTATAAATTTTTTGATCTTTATTTGAGAATGCAGTTAATTTACTTTGAGACAGTTGAAACCACTTTGGTTTATTTATTTATTTTTTATTTGTTAGGTGACTCCATAGCAGTGCTTACCATCAGGCTAACATTACCCATTACTGATGTAAGAGTCTTCTGAATATTCTGTCGAATGCCCTGTAGATCCTGAAATGTTCCAGTCAGTCAATTTCCTGCCCTGTGTGAGTACCAGGCACTGTTTCCTCTAATTTTATTGAATGACCTTTCCCTCAATCCTAAAGTAGTTTCCCCACCTGCATGTGCTGCTTAGTACTTTGCTGAGTACTCAGGGGAGACTCTGCAGACAGCCACAATTTTCTCCCTGCGCAGTTTTCTCCTCTCTGGTACTTTCACCTGCCGGTTACAGCCACTTAGTTCTCCCCAGGGTCTCTACTAAGCTTCCTCAACTCAGGGAGTTTTCAGGACTCTGTACCAAGGCTGAAACCTTTCTCAAGGAAATAAGCTGAAATAAATATAAGATTCCTCCATGTTGCTTTCCTTCTTTCTGGTATTGCTTCTGTCTTTTGTTGTCTGGTACTAAGTGTCTTAAAAATTATTGTTTCTTTTCTCCTCTTTTTGTTCTGTCTTTTGGTTATTCAGATGAGATTATAAGTCTGTTCCTTATTATTACACCTTGATCAGAGCTTGTGTTTTATTACCTATCACTTTCAAATCTATTTACTCTTTAACAGTATTTGATATTAAAAATACATTGCTTGTTTCTTTCTTCTGCTTTTTCATTTCTTCAATATTTTTATGCATTTTTCCTTTCTATGTTTTGCTTTTCCTCTGCTCTTTTCTATTGTGGTATCTATTGGTTTTTAATTTGTACTCCACCCTCCAATTTCACCCCCAGTAACTCCTGTGGTCTGAGAGGTTTTGTTTTATATCTTCCATTTGCCTAGGCAAATAGTTCTGAGCATTTTTGTTTTTAATTTTTAGCTGATCTTTCAATGTTTGCATAACTCTTTATAATTCATTTTTCCACCATTTATATGTATTAAATAAATGCTTTCATCTTTGTTGCTGTGTGTTTCTGATATTTTCCCATTATTTATTAAAAGACTAGTTTCCTTTTATCTTTTCTTTTCTTGGAATACACTTGCATGGTGTTAGACTTCATTTATTTATTTTTTTGTAGTATCTGATGTTTAAATGATGTGGGTTTTCTGGGAAGATTAGCTTGGGCACAGTTTCAAACTTTTTGTTTTTTTTTTTTTTGTTTGTTTAAATAATTTGCTATCTGTGATCTACTCCCAGATGATCTGATATCTAATGTTTTGGTCCTGCTCAATTTCAGTTCTGTGCTTAGTATTTGGTCTCTATGTGAACAGTTTTCTTTTATAAGAGAGAATTAGCTTGATATTTCTCAAATTTTCTGGGGAATATACTAAGATAGAAATATTAGATCATTCAGGTCTGCTTACAATTTTTTTCATTTCTATTAATTCAGCTTCTATGAGAAATTGTCCTAATTTCACTGGTCATTCCCAGCTTCATCTATTCAGGTTGCCACTCAGTAAAAAACTTGAAGTGAAAAGAATATATTGGCTTTTTTGGGAAGAAGGGTATTTCCATGAAATTGTGGATATTTTTGCATTTTATTTTCACACTGTCATTCCTAGTTGCTGCTTTGGTGGTATGACCAACCCCATTGTTATTTTCAGATTCATCAGGCTTCTGTTGCCTATTTTTAAAAAGATATAATCAGATGTTAACAAGTGTTGACTTGTTTGATTCTTAGAAAAAAGTTTGGAAGTAATTTTAATATACTCAGGTATACCATGTGTATAATTTTACAAAATAATGTAAAACTTAAAACAGAAAATGAAAATTTAATGAAGATATATCAATAACCGTAGTAAGAAATATTATACAAGAATAAATCTAACAAAAGAAAACTTTATCCATGTTTATGGATAAAGTTTGTAAACCTATTGAAGGAAATAAAAGTATGCTAAATAATTAAAGATATATATCGTGCTTGTGAGTGAAAAAACTTAGCATTACAAAGATGCCAATTTTGGCCAAGCAATTTTATTCATTCATTGTTATCATAGAATTCGATAAAACTCTTGTTAAATGTATACTAAAGTTAAAAACAAAATTTGCCAAAATATTAAAGAAGAAAAAAGAGAGCTTGTCAATATTTATTATAATGATAACATTGGTATGATTACAGTAATACATTAATAATATACAAAAGAAAATGTATGGATAAATGCATGGTAAACTTATTCAAGTGAGGGCAAGGATATCACATAAACTGAGAATGTTTAAGTGAAGCAAAGATGTGAAATGTGAATACATAAAGACTGTAGTTCCCTTTGTAATGTTTTAGTGCTTCAACAAATATGGGAGGTAAAAATGAACAAATGTCTACATCATTAAACCTGTATCATTATTCTTAATATGTTAAAATTTCTTCTTCTCTTCCTTCTTTTTCTGCTTTTCCTCTGCCTCCCCTTCTTTCTTTCTTTACCCCTTCTTTCATTGTTCCTTCTCCTCCTTCTCTTCCTTTCTTATTTCCTCCTCTCTGTTATCAGGAACTTTGCATTATTTTTCAAATATATCTAAATTATTTGGTTGTTTTTGATTTGTCATTAGAGAGTGATTCAGATTTTACAAGAAAAAGAAAATGTTTATGGTGTTCTATTGCTCTCCTCTAACTTCCTGTTTTTATTTTGTGTGGTAGTGTGAATGGAATCTTTGAATGGAATTTATGAGGAGAAAACAGCTGTTAGCAGCAAATGATAGAGATCATTAGTTGTCCTTTCAATATGCATTGTACATAATTGCATGGTTCAAATTTTATTTTAGTTTTAAAGTCTTTTAAAAATATATTGGTAATTACCAGACCACCAGGCACTAAAACCCATGATGAATAATCAGTTTTGGAAAATACTTTAAATACTGCAAAGCTATTTGATTCCTTAAAAGGAGGCACAGAATACAATATTAGGCAATAAGCCTAGCTAAAAATTTTTCATATATGGAAAAACTAGCTATGGGAATTTCTGTAGTCATTTTTAAGAATTGTATTTGAGGCAGGGCAATGGCAACACAAATAACATGATGGACAATGAATATCTGTTACTCACCTGAAATTGGTGAAAAAGTGATCCATGACATGAAGCTCATGTTTAGTTACACATGGGTAAAGCATGTCATTCTGAATAGTGGGGTGAGGGGGTCTATTACCAATGAAATTTAATAGAGTGGAGTGCTGGGAATGCTATTTTATGCATTAATCTGTTAGATTAACAGTGACATGGCACACGCAACTAATGATGGTTGATCTGATTTTTCTTTTAGCATGTTAAAGTTATCTATAGAAATTAAAATAGAAAAGAAACACATTAATCAAGTTCAATGCCTTCCAATGTATTTGGTCATGGCCCTGTAGGAGAATGAGTCCACCATGGCACCCTGCCGACCTTGCACATATCCGTATAAGTCACACAAACAAAGATTTGAACCACAAGTAATCTGAGTCTTAGCAGAATGCCTTATGAGGCTCCTGGAACGTAAAAAGGATAGAGGGCATGCAGGGAGCTTCTACAAGGCCGTTTCCTACTCACCTCGAGTGATCTTTTTGTTATTATGAAAAAAATTTCTCATCACCTCCTGAATTCTGATGAGGTATGAAGCTTCAGGAGAGCCACACTCAGAAAAGAACTTCAGAAGCATAAGTCCACTTCATTGCAGTCTAGAGTCAGATCCTCAGCAACAGGACATCCTGCTACTTACACCAAGGTGTACTGTTTGGTTTAGTGTTGTTTTTTTTATTTTAGGACAAAGCATGGAAAGCTGGCATCTTTGGCTAATCTTTTTCTCTTGAGAAAGTAATAAAGTAAGTAATGAAGTGTTTGAATCTAAAAGTGGCTTGCTGTATCTTTATCACTCAAGCTTCAGCTTTGGCCTGGACTTGATTTTTGTGTGCTTGACAACTTCAGCTTAAGAAATTCATTTTGCATCACTGAAAGAGGGCAGCAGATTATTTTTCCAGCACTGAATCAACAAAGTTGTTAGTCCTGTTCATGCCCTTGGAACAACATAGACACACACTGTATCTGTATATCCATAATACAGTCCCTGAATGTTCTCTGATATTCAGTTCTTGTCCTTTCATTGTAATGTACTATTTTGTCTAGAGATACGATTCTGCCAAGTCTCACTTCCACTCTCACAGGAATCTAAATACTGCTGTTGAAGTACAATTTTTACAAACAGCTGTCTTCATATATATATATATATATATACACACACACACATATATATTTTGAGGCAGAGTCTCACTCCTACCACAGTTTTTATAACCAGCTATATATTTGTGTGTGTGTGTGTGTGTGTGTGTATGTATACATACACATATATATATATGAGAGAGAGAGAATCAGGTGTGTATGTGCATATATATATATATATATATGCACATACACATACACATATATATGTATGAGAGAGAGAGAGAGAGTCAGGGTCTCACTTCTATGGCTCAGGCTGGAGTGCAGTGGCATGATCATGGCTGACTGCAGCCTTGACCTCCTGGGTTCCGGTGATTCTCTCACCTCATTTTCCTGAGTAGCTGGGACTGCAGGCGTACACCATGTCCAGCTAATTCTTTTTGTCTTTTTAGTAAAGATGAGGTTTAACCATGTTGCTCAGCCTGGGATCAAACTCCTGGACTCAAGCTATCCACCCACCTTGATCTCCCAAAGTGCTGGGATTACAGGCGTGAGCCACCATGCTCACCATCTTAACATTCATTTCAAATATCTCAGGATCTAATTACCCAACGGGAAGGAGCCCTTCAATTCACCTGTTAGAGTGTACGATTTTTAGTTTTAATGAACCTGTCCACTTTTGAGACCGAGAATTGGCAGAAATATGACAAAATATATAAAGACAGACTGAACTGAATAATTGAAAGATAAGCTCTCTGAGAACAGGAATATGGTCCTTTTTTTAACTGCTATTATTTTTATTCATAGAATAGTATTAGGTACAAAGTAAGTACTCAATTATAATTTTTGACTGAATAAAGCAATATTAGCATAGCATAGCATAACATAACACAGCATAAACTAGAACAATTTGTCCTGAGGCATGGTGAAAAACTTTCTATTATTTTGAAAAGATATTAATCTAATTTTAGTCTTATGATTTAAAGTGACAAAGAATGACATTGTCAAAAGGAGTTTACGTTACATGGTAGTTAATTTTATGTGCTAACTTGAGTGGACTAAGGAATTCTCAGATGGCTGATGCAACATTTTTTCTGGGTGTGTCTATGAGGGTGATTCTGAAAAATGTTGGCATTTAAATTGGTAAACTGAGTAAAGAAGATCACCCTCACCTATGTAGGCAGGCATCATCTAATTTATTGAGAGCCTCAGTATGATAGAGAGGTAGATGAATTTGCTTTCTAACTGAGCTGGGGCATCCATCTTTTTCTGTCCTTTGGAAATCAGCACACTTGGTTTTTAGGCCATTGAGCTTGGACTGGGTCTTACATAATCAGCTCCTGCTGTTCACAGGCCTTGAGACTCAGACAGAATTACAGCAGCTTTCCTGGGCCT
This sequence comes from Sapajus apella, assembly GCF_009761245.1. Classification (NCBI taxonomy): domain Eukaryota; kingdom Metazoa; phylum Chordata; class Mammalia; order Primates; family Cebidae; genus Sapajus; species Sapajus apella. Next base: position 1,966,507 of record NW_022436967.1, read on the forward strand.
CCGTCTTGTAGACAGCAGTTCATGAGATTTAGCTTCTATCATCATGCTAGCCAATTTTTATAATAAATCTCATTACATCCTTATATATACTATTGGTTATATTTCTCAGGAGAATTATGACTAATGACTAATACACATGCATCTTTAGTACCCAAGTGTCTTCATACTGGGTAAGGAGCAGAAGGTGGAGAAATCATTTTGTTCTTTCTTTTAGTTGATGGTTTGAGAAAAGAAGCAAGAAAGAAAAAGCAAAAACCCATCTACATATTTTTAGTAAGAAAATGTACTGCTATGAACATTACTTTGTATTATAAGTAATGGGTTCCAGTAGAAATACAGGTTTATTAAACCATTTGTAAAGAACATATAAGTTGGCAAAGGAAATGCTGTTCTGAGCTATTAGGTTGATACAAAAGTAATTGCAGTTTTGGACCGTGAATTTTAAATAATTATAACTAGGCCACACACATCTTTATTACTCAAAACAGGAGCCATTACAATCAACACATTTTTTGCCAATGTGAAATAAGTTTCAATTTGTTTATTCCTGTAGCATAAAAAATCCATGCTTCGAGATTCTATGAACTCTTGGAAAGCATTTTCTGCATGTTGCTGGTTGTGAAAGCATTTTCCCTACAAAAAGTTGTTAGATGCTTGAAGAAGTGGTAGTCAGTCAGCAAGAAGTCAGGTGAATATGGCAGGCGAGGCAAAACTTTGTAGTCCAATTCATTCAACTTTTGAAGCATTGGTTGTGCGACGTGTAATCGGGCATTGTGGTGAAGAATAGGGGCATTTCTGTTAACCAATGCTGGCTGCGAGTGTTGTAGTTTTGGGTGCATCTTATCGATCTCTGAGATGTAATGGCTTTGCCAGGGTTCAGAAAGCTGTAGTGGATCAGACTGGCAGCAGGCCACCAAACAGCAACCATCACCTTTTTTTTTGATGCAAATTCAGCTTTGGGAAGTGCTTTGGAACTTCTCAGTCTAACCACTGAGCTGGTCTTCACCAGTTGTCATATAAAATTCATTTTTCATCACAGATCACAATCTGAATGAGAAATCCTTCATTTTTGTGGCGTAGAATAAGAGAAGACAACACTTCAAAACGACAGTGTTTTTTATTTTTGCTCAGCTCCTGGGACACCCACTAATCAAGCTTTTTCAGCTTTGTAATTTGCCTCAAATGCGGAAAGACCTTGGAATAGTCAGTTCAGTTCTTCAGCCACTTCTTGTGTAGCTGTAAGAGGATCAGCTTCGATGGCTGCTCTCAGTTGGTCATTGTCAACTTCCGATGGCCAGCCACTCTACCCCTCATCTTCAAGGCTCTCATCTTCTTTGCAAAACTTCTTGAACACCATTGCCCTGTATATTCATTAGCAGTTCCTGGGCTAAATATGTTGCTGATGTTGAGAGTTATCTCTGCTGTTTTACAACACATTTTGAACTCGAATAAGAAAATTGCTCAAATTTGTCTTTTTCTAACATAATTTCCATAGTTTAAAATAAACATAAAATAAATAGCAAGTAATGTCATTAACAAAAAAAAAAGGTAAAGTGAGAAATGTTCATTAAAATGATGTATACCAACTATATTTATTTAAGAATGTATCCAATATCAATGGCAAATTTCAACAATGCAAAAATGCAATTACATTTGCACCAACCTAACAACAATCTTTTATTTCTATTTTTGTTGTGAAAAAATTGAAATAAAAAATAAAGAATGAAATGCAAACATACATATTCAGTCTCCAGAATTAATATCAATTAAGATATTATCACATTTAATTTCTGTTTTTTCTAAATAATAAAATTACATACATACCTAAAATTCATTTTATCTTCTATCATTTTTTCTGCCCATATCTATACCACAATCACTGCTATCTCTGCAATAAGAATTGTAAAAGTTGAACACATGGATGAAACAGATTTGATTTATGAAAATAATTTTCTTTTTGAGAGAAGTGTGCTGTAAATGGAATTCTAAAAATTCCAGCTCACCTTCCAGGAGAGGTGGTTTACCTCTAAACTTAAGCAAAGTGAGTAGAACTTCCTCAAGATTTTTTAATAGTGATGGTTTGATTTGAGTTTTCTGTTCCTCTGGAAATGTACAGGACAAAAGAGACAGATGGACTAAATGCTTTGATAGTTTGGCAACAAAGTCTTACTGATGCTTTGGAATCAGCTTCTACTCTCTGAGTGTATTCAGACAAACAATCTAAACGATTTCTGTGAACCAAATAAAAAGTGTGGGATGTTATTGTCTTTAATTTTATCCTATAGAAACACTAAGAGGAGCAAATGGCAACAAATAGGCTTTAGCAGAGGACAGACTAGAGGAGAAATGCTAGATTCCTAGTAGGGAGAAAGCAACTTAGCAGAAAAGAGTACATTCACCCAAGCAAAGAGAATTTTATGAATAAACTAAGCAGGCAGAGGGGAAAGTTTATAAAAGGGTTGTATAGAGGCTGAATTGTGTCCCCTCAAAATTCATATGTTTTAGTCCTATCCCACAGTACTTAAAAATGTGACTGTTATTTGATGATAGGACGTTAAAATAGGTAATTAAGGTTAAATGAAGTCTTTACAGAGGGGCCTCATCCAAAATGAATGTTTTCTTTATAAGAAAAGGAGATGATGACACAGCATACACAGAGGAAAGACCACATGAAGTCACAGGGACTTTCTCTTCTCTCGTTGGCTTGTGGTTGGATATCTAGATGTTTAGCAACTATAAGCCAAAGATAAAGAAGCCTCAGAGTTCATTAACTCTGCTGACACCTTGATCTTGGACTTTCAGCCTCCAAAACTGTGGAAAACTAAATTTCTGTTATTTAAATCAACCAGTTTATGGTGCTTTGTTATAATATCTCTAGCAAACGAATACTGTGTGATAGATAATGATGGACATCATTCACAAATAACTATGCAGAAAAGAACATGGCATCAAAGACCATGAAACAAAACTTCTTGCAGAAAATATGAGGATAGTTACAACAAACATTATTTTACTTCTTTACTGAAGAAATATCAAATAAAAATAATAAATAAGGATATATAATAATTAATTTGACAAAGCAACTTGATTGTAGATTTGCTTCTAATGTCTACTGAACAATCCTAAATATTAACTGTATATAATTGGACTCAGAAGAGAAGGGGAAGGTGGACTTCAGAGGAAATAGCTTCATTATAAATGAAGGAGACAAATGTGCTAATAGTTGGAAAGGAAAATAGCAACAAGAGAGGTTCTTTGCTTAAACAATTGTGATTTAAATAATAGAAATAACATCATAAGAATAATCTACTAGAGAGAAATCAATTAGCAATATAGTGGAAAAAGAGAAAATTTATCTGAGTCTAGCCCATGAGTAGACAGAAGAGAGGATGTGATCTAACAGAATGAGCAGTTGGTCATTGCTAAGAGTGCAGAATAATAGGAATGAAGGCAGAGAATATGTAATGGGTGTAGATGTGGTCATTAAAGGTTGCTAATAGTCCCTTCTGATTGTTTTTGTCTTATCGGTGAAACAGGAAGTGAAGTGATTGGCTGAGTGAAAGGAGATTTTGACTTGAGTTTGGTAAGGTGAGACTCATGAGCATGATTGTATGTTTCATCCTGGCCATGTCCAGATGCTAAGCTGTTCGCACAGAGTAGGTGAAGATTTGGACTTAACCAAATTTGCATGATTGTTAATTTTGGTTTTCCACAATGTGATATTCTATTATTTATATCAAACAGAAGATTGAATGCACTTCAATTCATCTAATATCATGATAAAAACTGGTCTCAGAAATTTTCTGTGCATAAAAGAACTGGGGAAATGGCAGATTGCAATAGGAGAAAAGGCAACTGTATGTTCCTTAATGTTTTCCATAAGTATAGATTACTTATGTGATTCATAAAATGTTATAAGTGTGTTTATAATTTGAATATAAAATGGAAAAGTTGAATGAAGCAAATTTTAGCTATAAGATTGATACGAAATTTTACTAAAAAACACAGGAGAAATAGACCACAATAAGCCAAGTTTGGGCAAATGATTAAAAATTACTACTAAAGCCGATAAATAGAACACTCCAACTCAGTTCTAAATATCGGAGTCAATTTTAAGATAACTATCGTGTTTATATTAAGAAAAATTGCTTTTTTCCACTTCTGGAAATGTACATGCCTATTTGGTTGTCATATTTTAAGGTTATATGTACAAAAGCTTGTTAGAGGGATACATAGCCAGTGATTAAAAACAAGAGTGACTAAACCTTAAAGAAAATGATGTATAGGAAAGTTATAAAATATGCAAACTGCGCCCTAGAGTTTCAATAATGTTATGAATATTAATTGTCATTTCTTGAGTTGTATCACAATTCATGACATGGTATAAGTGCAAAGAGGTCATATGGGGTAAATCACTTTGCCTACATGAAGTGGCAGAGACACATATAAAGGGGAGAAATTGAAAATCATTTGGGTGCCTTTAAATTCTAACTCTCTTATGTTGTATATACACGTAACTGATTAAACATATAATTTCAGTCTTTAAATTTTAAAATTCTTTAATAAATTAGAATTTCATCCATACTAAATGGATGTATACAAATACAGTACAATGCTATACATATTGTAGGCATTTATTGTATGCTTCTTTGATAGGCCTAATGTTCATTTCTCACCAAATGTCAATCTTAAGATTATTTTGCCTTAGGTACCATTACTTTTAAACATTCAGCGTCATGATGTCTCATAGTTTTCCTCTTGAACCAGGCAGTTATGTCTCTAAAGACAAAAACATACAAACAAACAATTTTTTCCTCTTGCTTTGGAATTAGATCATCTTAACATTTAGCAGTCTGTTTGAATTATTCTGACAGTACCTTGAAGAACAAGTACCTGATGAGTAACTTTATAACTGTAATTAGTCCAAAGAGAAGGGACCACATGCTATTGATTGGATGAGTCTAAGAGAGACATCTGCTGGCTACCTTTGAATAGCTACTCTGAGAAATTGTCAGAATCAGCAGTTCTATTTTTTAATGTATAATTAGGAAAAAGAAAAAAATGTAGTAAAATAATTGAGAACACTTACAGAATTTAGTTTATTCAAATGATGTTGATAATTAGACTATAACTGTAAGTTCACAATTAGACAAACAAGTAGAGGCACTTTAGAAAAATGCTGTAGATGTGCTGATTGCTAATGAAGGCCCTTCTTTTAAATAAGTGGATATTATAGCCATATATCATATACATAAAGTAATAGTAAATGCATAATTCTGAAACTAATATAGTATTTAGTTAGGTAAAATCATTTATTACAAATAAAAATCTGAAAAAAGAGTGACAAAGAATAGAACACATTATAAAATGTTATCCTCAGATATTAATCCATGAAGTTTTACAACTGTCACATCTTTATATACATATTGGTCTCATAAGACCTTTCCTTTTTTCAACTATATTTATTGATTAATCTAAGTGGTACCCAAATGCTCATAAATATTATTATGCAGATTTTTTCTACAATCATCATTTCCAAAGATACCAAGGAGAAGAGGGTATAATTTAAGTAATTGTATCTGTTTGGCACAAACTGTTTTATACATACATTGCTTTTAAAAAATCCATTTAAACAGGAAATTAAACAACAACAAGTAAAGCAAAGAGTTAAAGCCATTGAAAAAAGTCATGTCTCATACACAAGATTCAACACTGAAAAAGGATTTTAGCCACTTGAAAAGTCTCTCTTTTTATATGAGTAATATAAAAATAGCCAGTGATTATATGTTTAGAAGTGGTTTATTCCTTTGACCAACTTTGCAAAACATAAAAGACTTAATCTTACAGCAAATTTCTTTTGGTTCAAACTAGTGGTTTATCAGGAAATAGATCTGACTCTTTCTCCTCCTGGCACTATTGCTGCATGGCACATTTGATCCCTTGCCTCTGCAGTGAGTTACTACATCAGTGACCTTTATTTTGTTTTAAAGAATTGTGACATTTTTGTTTGTGAGAGTAAGAAGTTCTAAAGGCATCTTCCCAAGACCTTCACTTTTTTCTTGCATTAATATCAGCTTCAGGCATATGGGGTTCATCTAGGAAACATCAATTCTTTACCCACCAAGGCCTCTTGTCACTTTTTTTTCTCACATGTTTCATAGAAAACATCTTTTTTTTACATTTGTATGGTATGTGACTCATAAACAGTTTCACATTTAAAAAAATTGGTCTGAATAATTCTGCCAATAAAGATTATTTTTCCTGGCTTCATCTAATGTTTTTTCATTCTATTTCCCTTCATTCAAATTATACTCAAGTTAAAATAGAGTTATTTTATTAAATGTACTTCCTATGTTGTTTCAACAAATTTTTGGAAAAAAATGTATTCTGACTAGAAATAGAAACCAATTATTTTCACTTACACATGAAGAAATTGAGATTCAGAGGGAGTAAATGATTTCCTCAAGGGTTGTTTGTTTACTTGTTTTTTTGATTTTCTTGTTTTTGTTTAGTTTAATATATTGCTCAGGCTGGCCTTCTATATCATTTTGCTCACTAAATATTTTAAAAAATTATGTTCTCTCTTAAAGAAATTTTAGGTGTTCCCTGGATAATTATGTAAGATCAATTTGGAACTCAATGATAATTTCCAATAACTATTCTACAACTCCAATTTTATTCTTCTTTTATATATATCGTTTTATTAATTTCTGATTGTTACCTACAAAGATCTGTATTTTCCTCCTTTGAAATAGTAATCTCAAATTGCTTTTGGCTGTGCAACCAATACTTAAAGAACTCATGGTTTGTACTACCAAAATATTTACTTTCCTATACATTTGATGAAATAGTACTATATACATACATTTACATATTATGGAACATACTGTCGACATTTCAAATGATAAAGTAAACATTAAAAGTATATAAGAGGATTATTGTGTCCATTCCAATTATTTCTATATTTACAATTTGGCCTGGATGCAAACTGTTCATTTAATAATATTGAAACTGACAAAACAAAAACAGAAACTGACAAGGTATGAAGATAATAAAGTAAACAAAGTGCATGTAGTCTTGACCCTAACCTGACCATTGTCCTGTTGAAAGATGGTGCAGAGAACAATTTGAATATACCGTTTTCTAATGATAGCATTCTAACTTTCTATTCTTTCACTACCTTAGTCCTATTATAGTGAGTCTTTATATACATGAATATTATCAATACTTCCCCATTTTTTTCAACCACACAATCCTATCCCAACTTCCTGCTCTATTTTTATGTGAAACCCACCCTTTAATCAACTCCTGCATATCTTATTCTTTTTCTCTCACCATCCCTTATCTGCCTGCTCTTACAACAAGCTCAATTCAGTTATACTTTTCTCTTCTTTTAATGCCAGGTTATAACTGAAGAGAAAGTTACAAAAAATTTTTACTCTGTGGTATTTCACCTGTATGGTCTTCACATTCTGCTGGAACTTCAGCATTTTTTTCAGCATTAATCCTTTTAATGTATATTTTATGTATTTAATCTCTGTAACTATATATTAAAATTTCATGGCTTTCCTCAAATCCTCTGTCTTTCTCTCTCTTAATTACTCCACTCTTTGTTGAAAACTTTGCCTACTACTTTATCTGGTAAATGGAGGCCATTATGTATCAAATTTATCTATCTATTTAGCCAATATTTATTATGCTCTCCATTGTTTTGGGCATACGGCAGTGGAAAAGTGTTATTTTGGGCCCTTACATTTCATGAGCAAGACTGACGTGGCAGATTCAGTTATTACCTCACTAGCATCTTTTCTCATTATAATTGGGCTTAACTAGGACATAGAATTTAACAGCGATTATGGATGCAGGGTGCTATAACTAGTATTTTTAATTTTATTTCATCTTTACTTTCTGATATGTTTCCTAATTAATCTGTATTAGTTATATAATTTTTTTAGAGTCTGTATAAAACAGAAATCAATGACTAACCTATATGAAGCTTAATAGATACTAAACATTATGCTAAATGATACACGAGGATTATTTTGTTTAATCCTTGCCACAGAGAGTTTGGTGATAACTAGGTACGCAAGTCTGTGTAAATAAGAAATGCAATGGTGAGATTTACAAGAGTTAACTAATTGGCTCAAGATCAAATATCCAGTAAAGAGATAGACCTGTGATGTAAATCTAGGTAAATCTATCCAAGGAGCACATGCAATTAATCTTAGAAAAATAATCTCTAAGTAGCACAGACATTTCTAAAATATCAACAAATTGTTGGCTGCATCAGCTAAAGAATTGATGTTTATCAACCACTCTCAATTTATGGCTTATAAAGATTTTTAAAATTAAGAACAAAACCTGTGATGTGTTCTCAGAGGCTCCACAGGATGTGGTCACTGTCTGCCTCTACCAACTTCATATTGAACCACTATTTCTAGATTCTGAAGCTCAAGCCTTATGGGCTCTTAGTTATGTTTGTTCAGTGAATACTACATGATCTTTTTCATGTCACATCTTTTACATGGGATATTTTTCCTGTCTGTGAAGATCTTCACAACCACACATACCTATTCCACTTTAACTGCTGTACACCATTAAATCCATCACTATGATTATGAATATAATGTTTTAATTAACATTTTTATTCTGATATAATTGTAGGTACCTATGAAGTTGTAACAAATAATACAGAGATATTCAGTCAACCCTTCATCCAGCTCCCTCCAGTGTTAAAATTGTGAATAATTATAGCACTATATAACAACCAAGAAATTAGCATTGATATAATCTATTATTCATTTTTTATGTTTTATTTGCATTAATTTCTGTGTGTGTATTTATTTCTGTACAATTTGGTCATATATGTAGGGTTGTGTGACTACCACCACAGCCAACACACACAACAATTCCGTCACAAGGATCCTTTATAAACCCTTTCATAGCTAAAGTCACGTCTCTTCCTCCTTCATAATTCTAGGCAACTATTAATTGTTCTCTATCTCTATGACATTGTCATTTTAAAAAATATTTTTATATAAATGGAATATGTGTAAACTCTTAAATCTTTTTTCTCTATTTTTACTTTCTTTGGTGATAGTCTTTTTAGGTTTTAGGACAGTTTTACATATATAGAAAAATCATGAAGATGAATCGAAGAGTCCCAATATACTCAGTTTCCTGATAGCGTCTTATTTTAGTATGGTATAATTGTTGTAATTAATGAAAGAAATATTGGTACATTAGCATCAAATTAGATGTTTTATTCATATTTTCTTAGTATTTACATTTTTTTTTCTTTTCTGGATCTCATCTAGAATATCATATTATATTTAGTTGTCAAATCTCCTTCAGTTTGTCTTGGCTATGACAGTCTCAAAATGTATTTGTTTTGATGGCCTTGAAGTTAGTGTTGTATATTTTGAAGAATGTCTCTCAGTTGGATTGTCTGATGTTTTCCCCATGATTAGACTCGATTACAGGTTTTGGGGAGGAAGACCACAAGGGTAAAATGTCATTTTTAATCACATCTTATGAAAAGATTTGCTATCAATATGACACTATTGCTATTTCTTTGAACATCTAGCGGAGATAATGTTTCTCAGATTTTTCCACTATAAAGTTTTTTGTTTCCCTTTTGAAACTGTACTCTTTGGAAGGAAGCTACTATGAGCAGTCCACACTTAAGAAGAGGGGAGTTATGCTTTACCACCTTGAAGGCAGAGTACCTACATAAATTATGTGGAATTCTTCTGACCAAGAGATTTGCCTCTTCTAATTTTTCATTAATTTTATCGCTTACTTTACATCAGTATACATTTATAAATACTCATTTCATATTTTGGTTATAATTCAATACTATTTTATTTTGTTGCTGTAATTCTTCCAGCTTTGGCCACTGGTGGCTCTTAATTTAGCTCTTGTGTCACTTTCACATGAATGTGGGGCTGTTTGTTTTTGTTGTGGAGTCTTCCTCATGTTCTGCCAAACAAGATGCTCCAGGCTCATCTTATATATTTACTTCCTCAGTCCTAGAATCAGCTATTTATCTAAGGAGATTCCTCTTCTTGGAGAATGGTGCTAGAAACTAAAATCTAGTTGTTACATGTGCTCAGTATGTTGCCTTATGATGCTATTTTTTTTTTCACTCAGTGTAAATCCCTTGAGATTCCTTCAAATTCCTTTGTGTTTCAATAGTTTATTCCATTTTATTGTTGAGTAGTATTTCACAGTATAGTTGTATCATAGTTTAACAATTCACCTATTGAAGAACATGTGAAATGTCTCTATTTTTAAAATATTACAAATAATATTTAAACTATAAACATTTATGGTCTCTGAGATTACAATGACTGGGTCATATGGTTGAGACATGTTTAGTTTTATAAGAAACTGGCAAGATATTTTTCCAGAGTTAATGTATCATTTTACCTTCTACTCCCACCAGAAACCTATTAGTGATCAAGTTTCTCTGTATCCTTACCAGCGTTTGCTATTATTGTTATTTTAACCTACTTTATTATATGTGTCATAATAGTTTACTGTAGTTTTACAATAATGTTATATGTGCTGCTTGGAAAGGAGGAAGAAAGGAGGGAAAGAATGAAAAAAGGCAGTCAGACAGGCTTGTTACCAATTAAGGATACTTCACTGATTGTTGTTTATTGGATTTAAAATTTTAAAACGTGACAAAGAAAAGTGCACCATAAAATCAATAATAAGTAGCTAACATCTGTTTCTCCTTCACATACCAAATAATAGGCTAATTTCTCATAGAAGCTTTGTTTGATCCTATAGCCTTGATGAAATCATCTACTTACATATTGTGGTAACCCCCTGTTCACTTTCTCCATAGTACTAATAATACTTATATCCCTGCGTATTTAATTGATCAATACACAGGATATTAATTTAATTGATTAATACACAGGATAATTTTATCGCTGTGTATTTAGTTGATTTCTCACTACACTATGCTCCATGAAGACAGAGACTTTATCTACTTTTCTTACTACACTATCTCCAATTCCTTCTCCAGCTTCTGACATACAAGTGCTCAATACACACTGTTAAATTATCATATAGATGCATTTATCATTAATACAGGTTTGAAATGATGTAATTTAATCTTCTTAAAATTCTATTTACTTATTTATAAAATAGAAAATTGATTTAGATCAATTATAAGACTTCAGACTTCCAGTTATAGTGACATAATAAGTGATAAACATTTTTCTCCTTTGTAAATTGCCTTATCCCCTTCTTCGACATGGATGAATGCATCAAATTACCTTTGTAAGTTGGTGTATCGTCCCAGAAAGCTTCAGTCTCTAGGTATCTTGTGAGAGAAGACCATGGTTCCTGCTGTTTTTCTATTTATTTAGAAATTTAAAAAATACTGGACATATAAAAAAGATAATACACAAGTACCTAATAAATATTTGGTTGATTGTAATAATATAATAAGGAAAATCTTATCAAAGAAGAATGATTTTAAATTTTAAGAGTTATTGATCTATAGTTGTAACATATTTCAGAATTACTCAGATACTGAGATTAGTACAGATTAATTTCAATGTGTTTATTGAAAACAGTATTATTAACAAAATTATTCACCAAATTTATTGCTAAATAAATAAAAATTAATTTATGTGCTTTGGGCTAGGATAGCCAATCCATTAAAATCTAATATCTTTGACATCTTCCCAATAAAAGAGAAAGCAACAGATAATATTCAATATAAAATATTAATCAATAAATAACACCTATGTATGTTATGATGGGAAAGGAAGCTGAAATCACTGTCAAAGAGCATAATTGGTGATGAGGTTATTTTAAATTAAGTGTAGAATATTCTCCAAATGGTATTATGTCTAAGGAATTTTCGTCCTTTACATCATAGCATATTCTTATGTAAAGATTGATAAAGCACAATTTAATCTTTTTATATGGAACAACTTGAGAAAAATAGAAAATATATCAGTGAATATGAGCAATGTAAATTATCTAATTAGATAATTCATGCCAAAGTGCCTCATGTTTAAACAAATAGCAATTTAGATGCTTTGTTCCTTCCTCTCAATTTTGTCCTAAGAAGTGCTGACAGATTCTGCTGTCCCTTGAAGCTTGATTTCTCCTCCTTAGTTTTATCCATACACATAGAAAGCTACTTATCTATAATCTACATCCCTAGCTTATGTTTGCAGAGCTACATTGATTCCAACTGAATGCTAGCAGAAAATATACAGTGCTTTCAAGTCACATCCTTAAAGAAGGTTGAGTATCTTTAGTTCCACTGACTAGGAGAAGAATGGTTAATATCTCATTTAAAAAGCAAGAGTTAAATATGATAATTCAAGGAAAACAATAATATTAGGTACTATTTAATTATTATCAATTATATGTTAGTTATTGATTTTTATTCTTATAACATTCTGTTAAATAAAAATTTTATATTGGCAACTTCAAGGAAAATGTTATTGAAATGAGGTCAGAATTATTTATCCACTATGAAGCACATTCTTGAATTCCACTCTGAATCTCCTGAAGCAAACAAAATAAGAAAATGTAGCTACTTACACAATCTATTGTGTCCATGAGGAAGAACCATGTCTGAAGGAAAAACAAGAATTTTAAATACTAATATATTAAAGTAATTTCTTTCATGACCTTTTAATAGATGAACAGGAAGCTCTGTACCTACTTCTGTGTACCTCTATTAATATAATTTGAAGTGAATCATCAAAGCTTAATGAAATAAGTGCAGTTCTGTAGGAGTCAAAGACAATATACAGGCAGAGTGGCAGCATGCGTAAGGATAGAAATTGAATTATGAATCTGGATTTGGTCTCACCTGTAAATTTTTAGGCAAATCACTTACCTTAAACAAATGTAGATCCTTGGACTGCCTAGGAGACCAACAAAGCAAATTCATTCAGTGTCAAAGAAAAATTTTAAAAGGCACTGAAATTATTTTTATTAGCTATTTATAGCACATAAATAGCCAAGGTTTTTTGAAGAGTCATGGGAATAAATTCCTTTTCAGACTAGCAAGGCACATTTCTTATGGCCAGAAGCATATTCTGCAGAAATAATAGGTCCTTACAGGGAACTTGGGACTTGAAAAGCCTGAAACTTCATTTGGGAAGATGTTGTATTTTTCCCGATCCATATGGCTATTTAAGGATGTTGAATATTGGCCCCACTCTCTTCTGGCTTGTAGGGTTTCTGCTGAGAGATCTGCTGTGAGTCTAATGGACTTACCTTGGTGGGTAACCAAAAACTACAATCAGAGATTACCACAAACAACTCTATGCACATAAACTAGTAAACCTGGAAGAAATGAATAAAGTCCTGGACACTTGCACTCTCCCAAGCCTAAACCAGGAAGAAGTTGAGTCGCTGCATAGACCAATTACAAGGGCTGAAGTTGAGGCAGCAATTAAGAGCCTACCACCCAAAAAAAGTCCAGGTCCAGATGGGTTCACAGCTGAATTCTACCAGACATACAAAGAGTAGCTGGTACCACTCCTTCTGAAACTATTTCAAACAATCCAAAAAGAGGGATTCCTTCCCAAATCATTTTACGAGACCAACATCATCCTGATACCAAAACCTGGCAGAGACTCAACACGAAAATAAAACTTCAGGCCAGTATCCATGATGAACATAGATGCAAAAATCACCAATAAAATACTGGCAAACTGATGGCAATAGCACATCGAAAAGCTTATCCAACACGACCAAGTAGACTTCACCCTGGGGATGCAAGTCAGGTTCAACATAGGCAAGTCTATAAACATAATCTTTGTTCCTTTTCAATCTTTGATCAAGATTGTTTTGGCTATTCAGGATGTTTTGTGGTTTCATAAAAATTATTGGATTATTTTGTCTATTTTTGTGAAAAATGACATTGGAATTTTGGTAGGGATTGCATTAAATCTATAGATCATTCTGTGTGATGTGGACATTTTAATAATGTTAATTCTTCCAATCCATTAACAAGAAATACCTTTTCATTAATTTATATTATCTTTAATGTCTTTCATCAATGTTTTATAGTTTTAATACACATATCTTTCACTTCCTTGGTTAAATTTATTCCTGAGTATTTTTAAAATGGTATTATAAATGAGACTGCAGGGGCTGGAACAGTTTTGAAGTGAATGCTGGAATATGCCAGAGGGCATAAGCAGTGAGCCTTGGCAGCATCCACATGTTGCTAATTCTGTAAGCACAGAATACAGAAGTTCTGGAGGCTTGGCCTCCTTCTCCTGGATTTCAAAGGATGTCTCCCAAAGCCTCCCAGGGAGAGAACTGCTGCAGGAGCAGAACCATTACAGACAGTCCCTGGTAAGGCAAGGCTTTATAGTAACTGTGGGGGATAGGCTGCCTCAAGAGCCCATAACTGTAGCGCCACGGCATGTAACATCAGCTTGGGAGGACCACAAGCTCCTAATTGCAGCCTGTGAGAGCAGCATGATCTGTGCCCATCAAAGCTGTATGAGTAAGGCCAACAGGAGTGTTGAGCGTAGACAGCAGGACATGGAGTAACAGATTATACTAAAACCTTAAGATTTAATGTTGTCCCTGTTGGGTTCTTGGCTTACTTGGGACCTATTGTTCCTTTATTCTTTCTTATTTCCCCTTTTTGGAATGGCAATGTTTGATTTAGATCTGTCCCGCAAATTATATTGTGGAAGCACATGACTTGTTGGATTTCACAAGATTACAGCGGGAGAGGAATTTGCGTCAGGATGAATTGTACCTAATGTTTCACTCATATGTTGTTTAGATAAGACTTAGGTCTTAGACTTTACAGTTGGTGCTGGAATGAGTAAAGATTTTTTGGTGCTATTGGAATGGAATGTATATATTTTGTTTTTAAGAAGGATGTAACATTTGGGGGCCAGAAGCAGAATGTTATGGCCTAAATATGTTCCCCAAATTTTATATGTTGGAAACTAAATCCCCAATGTAGTTGAAAGGGGAAGTGTTTATGTCATGAGGGCCCTTCCATTGTGAATGAATTAATGACATTATAAAAGCGCTTGACAGAGGACGTAAACCTCTTTTTGCTCTTCTGCCTTCTGTCATGGAAGGACACAACATTCCTTTCCTCTCACAAACACAGCATGCAACGCACCATTTTGGAAGGAGAGAGCAGTCCTTTCTAGACAGCGAATATGCTGGCACCTTAATCTTAGACTTCCCAGCCTCCAGAACAGCGAGACAGTAAGTTTCTGTTTTATGTAAATTATCCGGTCTCAGGTGTTTTGTTATAGAAGCATAAATGGAATAAGACATGCAAATACTTCACAGATACATAAAACATGAGATATTGAAGAGATAAATCACAGAAAAGTAAACTTAAATGTTTCCTAAACATAATTTTTGAGAATCTTCAACCTCACTCATGAGGCATGCAAATTAGAAAAAGGCAAGGTTTATTTTTTTATTTCTATGATTAACAAAAATGCAAAATGATGAGAAAATATTCTCTTTTCCAAACTAAGGAGAAACAGGTTCTTTCATACATAGATGGTGGGAGAAAAAATGGTGTACTTCTAATAAAACCAGTTTTAGCAATAGACCAAAATAAATGCTTCTAGTCTTTGAACAACAAATCTCACTGGGAATTTATCTTATATATGTTTCTGCATAGATTGAATAAAATATTGCATAGATAAAAAATAATTCACTGAACTATTGTCTGTAACACCAAGAGAGTGGAAACAACCAAGTATTTAATAATAAGGGGCTACTAACTAAACTATAATAAAGTTATCAAAAAGCAGAAAAAGATAAAAGAACTTTCTATATTCTAATATTAAAAAGCTCAAGATATGCATTATGAAAAAGCCAATCTTCAGAATGTTGTATAGAACAAGTTTTACTTTTTAGAAGAAAGAGGAAAATAATTGTAAACATTAGCAACTTTGGAGTGATGCATCCAAAAGTAATTAACAGTAGTTACCTTGAATACGTTGAGGTGGTCTAAATTACGCTGATAGCGATGGGTAAGACTTCAACATCTTGTTTATAATTTTATGTCTCTTGGACGTTGAACTATGTGAATGTATTGCATATCCTAATGAATGAAAATGTAAAATAAAGATAATAAAATTTGAAAGTCAGTTAATCACAATATTATGTACTACATTCATAGCATTTTTTGTTGCGGAAATAGTCCCAAGCTCCTTATTTACCTGATGAAAGAACATACTGAGTCATAATGACTTGGTCAAGCTCACAAATACAGATTTTCAGAAAAAGCAAATTGGTCCTCTAGTAATGTACATTGTTAACATCTGGTTAATATTCTGGTGAGTCTTTCTAAGACATATCCTCAAGTTCAGGCTTCACAATGGAGGCTGTACATTGTCAGGGAAATATGTATATCCAGGTTCAGAGTCAAAATGGAAGTGCATTTGCCTTCTCTCTCAAATTATCATATATTATAAAGAAATATGATAGGTCAAAATAAAACCCATAAAGTTGATCTACGAGGACAAACTACAAACAAAATTAAAGGAGGCATGCTACATGTGGAGATGTTCCTCATAAATATCTGTGCTATTTATACCATAGAAACAAAACTGTAATCTCTTAAGTGTGCTCATGGAGACAGCAAATAGATGCGAATAATTTGCTTGTAGATATGCAGCAGAAATGTTACATTTGAACATTATCAATGAAGTGAATTAAAAAACCCCTCTTTCATCAAATCTTCTAGGCTCTAGAGTTGAATTTTTAAAAATTAATGTTCACTTTATATTATAAAGATGATTGACTTTCACAAAGTTTTTAAATTATTAGTTTATATTTTCCCAAGTTACTCTAGTATTATATTGAAAATCTCTTAATAGTGTGTTTTCATGGTCTCTGAATGTCATAAAGAGTTGTAGTTTTTTTATGTTTCTGTAATATATATTTTACTGTCATCATAATTGCAAGTTTTGAATCTCAAACTAAAATTTTGTTCATTATGCTACAATGAATCAAGGAAGAACACGAATGAACAGACACAAAGTATTTTTTTTCTGTTTTTAATCTTCTTCTTAAAATATTATTCCTATGAAACAGCAGAGTTTACAAGGGATTAAACTAATATGGAAAGCTTTAAATCAGGACCTATGTATCTATATTCACAGTGTATAGGAGCATAAGAGTTTAGAATTAATCCTGGATTTTTGTTTCTCTTCTCCATTACTCTCCTATAGTATGTAAAGCCATGGTGTTGTGTTTTGTTTTGTTTTGTTGCTGAAAAGAGCATTAAAAACTCCCACTAGGAGGTGAAAAATAAAACAGTAGTTTTACAAAATGTAGATTTAGGAAAATTAATTTGTTTCATCTTTGTTTTTGCACCATGCTCTGGGGTGTTTTCATCACCTCTTATTTATCCTGTTGGTGAGGAAGATACCATCTTCCTCTTTTCCTAATATGAAAAAAAACAAATACATGATGGCCAATATTGCACAAATGAAATCAAATAAGTGTATTGTTCAAACATACTCATAGCTCCAGAGTAGTACCAGGGAGGACACAGGTCATGCAGAAGGTGCACAGGGGACAAAGGTTAAAAAGAAAGGGCTGTGGGAAGCCAGCTTGGTAGTAATGATAGAGTGAGGTGATGCCTAGTATCTGGAAAAGATATGGGCTTGTTCTAATAACTTGTCTGAGGTGGCAGGCATAGAAAACTTGTTAGGTTAAGGGTCAGATGGGGAGCAGCTGCCTCACCCGATCCAACTAGCTGGGTCAGAATATGTCTGTTGAGAGGAAGGAGACTTACCTTTAGGTCTTTTGTGCCCCATGAGGCTCAAAATATCAAAGCAGCAGCACATGAAATTGTAGGCTTATAATACCTAATATCTTAGTCTAAAATATTATAGTGGTCCTCCTTCATCCATTGTTTCACTTTCTGTGCTTTCAGTTACCCACAGTCAACCAGAGTCCAAAAACATTAGAAGGAAAATTCCAGAAATAATTCATAAGCTTTAAATTGTGTGCCGTTATGAGTAGTACAATAAAATCTCACACTATCTCACTCAGGTCCACCCAGAAGGTGAGCCATCGCTTTGCCCAGTGTATCCAAAGCTGCACACACTACTCACTTAGTAATCCTCTGGGGTATGAGATTAACTGTTGAGCTTTCATCATGCTTGTGTGCAATTAACTCTTCTTTTACTTAATAATGTTCCCAAAGTGCAAGAGTAGTGATGCCGGCATATTGTTATAAATGTTCTACTTTATTTTTAGTCATTATTGTTAATCTTTTACTGTGCCTAATGTAGAAATTAAACTTTATCATAAGTATCAATATATAGGAAAACATGTAGGTTTGGCACTAGCATATTATAAGGCATCTGCTGGGAGCCTTACAATGAATGTATTCCCATTTTCCCCTGTATTAGTCAGGGTTCTCTAAAGGGACAGAACTAATAGGGTAGATGTATGTATGAAGGGGAGTTTATTAGAAGAATTGACTCACACGATCACAAGCTGAAGCCCCACAGTAGGCCATCTGCAAGCTGAGGGGCCAGGAAGCTAGTCCAAGTCCCAAAACCTCAAAAGCAAGGAAGCTGATAGTGCAGCCTTCAGCCAGTGACTGAAGGCCTGAGAGCCGCTGGCAAATCACCAGTGTAAGTCTAAGAGTCCAAATGCTGAAGAACTTGCAGTCTGATGTTTGAGGGAAAGAAGCATCCAGCACGAGAGAAAGATGGAGGCCAGAAGACTCAGCCAGATTAGTCCTTCCACGTATCTCAGCCTACTTTTCTTCCAGCTGTGCTGGCAGCCGATTAGAAGGCACCCACCCAGATTGATGGTGGGTCTGCTTCTCTCAGTTCACAGACTCAAATATTAATCTTCTTTGGCAGCACCCTCACAGACATACCCAGGAACAATGCTTTGTAGCCTCAAGCAGATCAAGTTGATACTCAGTGTTAACCATCACACCTCCTATAATGGGGGACTATTGTATACTTCTCATGAAAGAAGTTTACTATGTGTTTTTTGTTTGCTTTTGTTCTTCCTAAGACTGAATTTTCTGGTCTCCCTGAAAGCCCAAGACATACATCATTCTTTTATGTGAAATGTTCAATATTGCACAATTAAAATTTTATATAGCACCCCCAGCAACTGAAATACCTAAAAGGATGGACTGCAGATTTAACAACAAGATTTATTGATATGTACAAATTTTAAAACATATTTATAATTGTATAGAGTATTCTATTTTTAATGATTTTATTGTCCATAAAATATAAACAGGTTTTGTGTGTTAAATGCCTTGTGTTAAAATGAAAATAGAACACAGAAACTAGTGTAGAAAACCTGAGTTCTAATCCCAGTTCTTTCGGAAAAATTTAATAGTTCCAGTCATCTGTTTCTCCAGTGAAAAATAATAATGGTGAAACGATGAATTTTATTTTCTTCCTTTCTCCAAGATTATTTCCATCTTTTAAAAATTTTTGGACATTATTCGTGCATATTTGATTTTTAGTTCTGTAAAAATATGGCCCAAGGAAATGTAACAGACTGGTATCAAAAGATAAAGGTGTCTGCCTGTAATTCCAGCGCTTTGGGAGACCAAGGCAGATGGATCACTGAGATCAGGAGTTCGAGACTAGCCTGGACAACATGGTAAGTCTCCATTTCTACTAAAAATACAAAAATTAACCAGGCGTGGTGGCATGTGCCTGTAATCCCAACTACTCAGGATGCTGAGGCAGGAGAATTGCTTGAACTCAGGAGGTAGAGGTTGCAGTGAGCAGAGATCATGTCACTGTACTCCAGCCTGGGTGACAGAGCGAGACTCCCTCTCAAAAAAAAAGACAATGATGTCTATCAGCTGATACAATAAGGGAGAGAGCTTAAGGACAAATGCCTCCAGTAAAACATTTTGCTGATACTCACCTTGTTGATTATGCACTGACTCATTGATTTATATTGTAACATTATTGTGGCCATTATAATAATTAATATATGGTATTTACAAAGACATCAATATTAAAAAATAATTGTATAATATTCATGTTAATAAAGTTGTTCAGATAAAATGTGGGTGCTGCTGTTTAAGAGAATTTGGGTCATTATGAGAAGATATTTTGAAGAAGAGCATCTCCTTTCCATTGCGGGGATTATATTTATTTTTTAGAATGTATTGAATACAAGATTGGGTGAAAATGGGTTAACCATAACACCCACAATGAAGGGGAAGCAGTTGCTCTATTTTCTTTTCCCTTAATCCTTCTGGGAAATGCAAACACATAGAGAAAGAGCTAGCTTTGGTAGAAAGGACAAGTGAATTAAAATGAAGCTCAAAGCTACTGCAGACGAAAGAGTAGAGTGTATGAACATTTATTTTTCTATGTAGGTTTGGGGATTATGATTTAGTTGCTGTAGACTGTGAGGTATGTAATAAGTTGTGTTGTTAGTGAGTTCTTGAGGCATTATATGTTACTTTCAGTTCTCCATTTTTTTCTCTCTCACCTGTTGAAAATATTTGTTTGCAGGCAAATTTGTGTTTTGAAATGGCAGAAGAAACTATGTAGGGCTAGTAGCAGAAGAAGAACCTGAAGCTGAGTTGTGAGTAAAGATAAAAGTAATGAAATAATAAAAGTAATGAAAAAGGGCTTCTTATCTTCTTGTAACTTGTCCAACCGTTTTTACTGGAATATGACAAATAGGAATAAAGTAGCAGAACTTCTCTGTCCAGGAATGTCAATAATTTGTCTGAAGCTTCCCTTTTATTCCTCTTCCTGGATGCCAATCCTTGTGGCTAAACAAAACAGGTTTGGAATCCAGGACTTTGCCAACAGTATATACAGACTAAACTGTGAAGTAAATATGCTTTATAAAATCAGCTGCAACTGAGCTTTCATGTTGACAGCATCATCAAATGTTTCATATAATTTAAGTCTGTTTATGGACTATCGAATGAAATTGATTTGTTAAAGTTTTTATTCTTTTTCAACTTTGAGAAATGTTCTCAGAAGAGTCTTCTAAATGTTCTTTATTTTAGCACATTATTTTATTATTGATTGGTTGATAGAATTACGACACACACACACACACACACACACACACACAAGCATTTCACTAGCAGCAAGCAATTTGAAATCAGTGATCAGGTTGTTCATCTATGTTATACCAATGTGGAGTAGAGTGATGGACATAAAAAGCAAGGGATAGGCAGTTTTATTCTTAATCCCTCTTTTGATTGATTCTCATAGCACTCACACCTTTATTATCCACTTGTCAAAATTTTACCAACCCTTAAAGTCTTATCTCAAATACAATCTTCTGTATTCATTTTTATTTTGCATCTTAATCAATACATTATTTTCCATCTGTAACCAACAGCATTTTATGTTTCTTGTACTGTTTATCTTGTTTCTAGAATTGAAATTGTGTGTTTATTCTTTATCACTAGCAATAAATCTAGATAATTTATTCCCTTAGAAATATTTGTTGAATGCTTACTAGGGACCCATTTTAGGTTACTGAAATATACCCTCGAACAAAATGAACAAAATATTTTGCTCTGTGGAGTTTACATTCTGATTGATATAGACAAATAATGTTGGAATAAGTAAAAGTAAAACAGCGTGAGAGAAATGGCAGTGATGAGGTTGGAGTTGCAGAGTAGAATATGATGACCTGGATAAGACATGTTGAGAAAGTAAAGACTCAGTGATTAGAGTTAGCTTTATGGATTTCCGGGGTTGGGGACATTAAGAAGAGTGTCCCAGGTGGAAGAAACAGCTAGTGCAATGAATCCCCTAACCCCAAAGCAGGATTAAGGCAAACAAATCAGAGCAATGGGAGGGAGGCCAGTGTAGCTGGAGGCAGCCTTGTTTGGGAGACTGGGGTGTGGTAGGTGGTGACTTTAGAATGATAATGAGGGGCTAGATCAAAAGAGGCTTTATAAGATCCTTAAAGAATTTCATCTTTTCTTTTGGGTAAAATAAAGACATTATAGGATTTTTAGCCAAAGGGCGAGATGATTTGACTTGTCTTAAGGGGATCTCAATGTAATTGCACTGAGAATAATTGAGACGAGGCGTTAGCAGTGCCAGTGATAGATGCAGGGAGTCTAGATATTCATTATAGAAGAGGAACAATATTATCTGAGATGAAAGACTAGCTGTGGAAGTAGTGGGAAATGGATACATCTCAGGGAACTTTGCAGTGGATAGATGTGGAGGGAAATATAAAAAGTTCCCTTTAAGAAACGTTAACATCCTGTGCATATGCTGCGTAGGCATGCATGTTTATGCTGTGTTATTTACATATAGTCATTTATTATGCAGGAGCTAGCTGTATAACACATGTAAGCATTACTATATTTTCTTTCTATTTCATGTGACAGGTATTATTAGATACTAAGAAAGGCTTATGTTCTAACCTAAGGTAGTCAACTTAATACTTGGAGACTGAGAGTATATATTTTTCTTTAATCGCTGATTACTTGGTAAGGTTTTACCCAAACTAGCAATGTATTAGAAACTAATTTTTTTTAATTAAAACTTCCTGGCGCATATTCTACAGAGTTGTGAAAACATGCAATATTTTTCACCATGGCACTTTTAAGGTATACCTATCATATTAACTTTGTGGTAAAATATTGAGTATCTTGAAAATTAGCACAACAAATGAATCAGACACGCAAAGATAATGCCTTTGCCAGCCCAGAAAATGTATGCAATGCTCATATGCCTGAGTACACCTTCATTCTTTTCATGATTTATCATGGAAATGTGAGTTGACAGTTTTATGTATAGAATGCAAATCTGGCTCTTTTTATCAATCCCATGCATATTAATATTTATATATGGTAATTTTTGTTGCTTGTGGAATGGCCTTTAGACACTACTTCAATTCTACACAATTTAATGGGTGAAATGTTGGAATGTATGCATTTCATGGGCTTGTTTTTATTAAACTAGTAAAACGTTTGTAGAAATTTGCTAGATGATAGTCATTCTTTTATATTTCTGTACATGATTAAACAAAGAGGTAGGTTAATAAGATGCATTATCATATATACACATGCATAATATATTTGCAAATGCAAATGCTGTTTCTATTTATGGAAGCTCAATAACTTTGTTGAAGCTAGAAGGTCATTGGGGAAGAGTAATTGTCATGAAATGAAGGCACACATTTTCATAAAGTTGCAGATATTATCTGAATTATAGTAATTATGATCCACCAAGTGATTCTTAGCTTTCTAATATAATTACGTGAGAAAAGAAAACTTCATAATCCCTAATTATTCTTCCCACATGTCAAATATCATTATCAGCTAGACTACGTTATGAAGAGAAAACAACCTTCCATCTTTTCCCCATAGTCTTTCTCACCATTATACTTCAAGAATCTGAGTCTGTGCTTTGCAGTTTTAAAAAGTAAGATAATAAGAAAAACAGATCAGAGCACTTACTAGCTAGGTGATCTTGGACAAAGCTAAGCTCTCTAAGCAACTGTTTCTCAAACTATAGATAACAATAATAGTAATTGTTTCATAGATTTAATCATATTTGTGAGAAAAGAGGCGAAAATTTGTTTACACCGAATTAGCATTCAAAATGATTTGTTGCTATAACTATGATCATTACTCAATGCATATAATTTACAATAAAGATACACCTTTTTTTCCTCCTTACAGACAGTAGCTCTTCCTATAAAGCACATAGATGCTATATCTGCTCAGAAAACTTGTAGGTGTAAGGCAAATTACATATGAAGAAATTCTCCAAGAAGTTTCTAGTATCTCTATGCAAATCCTAAAGCTTTAAAAAAATCTGCTAGTATTAGCTCATAAAATACTTAGAGGCAATATAAGAGCAGGAAAAAATATGCAATTTGAAGTTGGAGACACTGTAACAGAAGCCTTCAGAGAGAAGTTCTTAGTATATTGTGAGCGTCTTCTACCCCTGCGGTGAGGCAGTGCCTCTTTCCCATCTCAAGACAAATGAGAGTGGTCTTTTCTCTCTCTCTCTCTCTTTCTTCCTTTCTTCCCTTTCTTCTCTTTCTTTCTTCTGCTTTCTTTCTCTCTCTTTTTGTCTTTCTTTCTCTTTCATTCTTTCCTTCTCCTTCCTTCCTTCCTCTATTTCTTCTTTCTTTCTTTCTTTCTTTTTCTTTCTCTCTTTCTCTCTCTCTTTCCCTCCCTCCCTCCCTCCCTCCCTCCCTTCCTCCCTCCCTCCCTCCCTTCCTTCCTTCCTCCCTCCCTTCCTCCCTTCCTTCCTCATTTCCTTCCTTCCTTCCTTCCCTCCCTTCCTTCCTTCTCTCTTTCTCACTCTCTTTCTCTCTTTCTTTCGACAGAATCTTGCTGTCGCCCAGGCTGGAGTGCAGTGATGTGATCTCGCCTCACTACACCCTCCGCCTCCTGGGCTCCAGCGATTCACGCTGCTTCAGCCTCCCAAGTAGCTGGAATTATAAGCGCATGCCACCACCCCTGGCTAATTTTTCGTATTTTAGTAGAGATTTCACTATGTTGGCCAGGATAGTCTGGATCTCTTACCTCGTGATCCGCCTGCCTCGGCCTCCCAAAGTGCTGGGATTACAGGGGTTAGCTACCGCGCCCGGTGGGGAATGGTTTTTCAGCGAACCAAGACTGTATTCAAGTCTGAAAAGTTGGAGCTCAAGAGGCCATAGCTTCCCTTGGAACAGCAGAGTCAAATGGACTGCTCTGAGAGCACACTTCTACTGGCTGCCAGGCAAAGACATTGATTTTCACGTAATAATGGGAAATACTGAACAACTGAGTCAACAGTGAGCCATCTCTAAAAGACCCTTTCCAAGAGGACTGCCAGCCCGGGGTTAGGGAAGCTCCGTAGAAAAGGCTAGCACTTTAGCCTGGCCTGTAGGAGACAAGCATGAGTGGTGAGGACATAAACAACCAAATGACAGAAGAAACACCATAAACCACTTCAGGAATTCCAGGGAGCTACACGACTCTCAAGAAAATACCACTAAAATAAGAGAGAGCTTTCGGCGTATATTAAGCCCAATGCTTCCTTAAGATCTTCCAACCCAGGAAGACCTTTCTGACCCTTATCTCTTCCTTTTCTCCTGCCTCAAACTTCAAAGTTCCCACAAAAATCCATAGCATGGGGCAGGAGATCAAGAAAGGAAGACTGTGCTTCCCTTTTCTTTGCTTATCTGCAGGGGAAAGAGAAATCTTAGACTTGAAGACTGTTAAAGATTTCATGTTAGACTAACAAGAATTTATATTATCTAAAAGGAAACAGAACTCACTGAGATCTTCTTGTGATTTCCTTCAAAGTTAGGGAAGAGAACCAATCTATTAAATGTACTGAAAAGGGAAATTGGGAAGAAGAATAAAGTTTCTCCCTGATTACTTCCTACAACATCCAATTTTTCAATAAGCTGGTTATATGAAATTTTACAAATTTCATTAAGTTCTTCAGCAGGTTATAATTTATTCTACTGGGAACTTTGTTGATTAGATTCATTTGTTATTTATTTAGAATTAGAGATCAGTTCATTTACTAGGAACAATTAGGAAAATTATTCTCAATGATACTGTCAGGAATAATTGTAAATGACTTTGAAATGCACAGAGAAAGATCATTGGATGTTTTGTCTAGCTCATCCGTCACTGTCTTTGATCTATGTTACCACTCTAAATTGTAGATAACTGATAGTGATGAAACTAATTTTTCTCACAGGCAATGCAAAATGAATTTTCTCCATTGGAGGTACTATCAATTTCCTTTTTCTCCCAAAGAAGTTAGTTTTCCATCCATTAATCCAATTCATTTCAACATTCCTGATCATTTATGTCTCTTTCTCAATTCTCCTTTGAACTGTTTTATAATATCTCATTGGTACTTTCTTTAATCAATGAGTTAAATAAAAGTTTTGACACTTGGCCATTTTATATTCGTATGTTTATGTTTATTTCATATGTGTATATTATGTATGTTTGTATAAATTCTTTAAAATCTCGGAGGTTCTATTGAGATTCTCAAGCGAGTTACCTGACAGAGCAGGTGCCAGGGAAAGGCAACACATACTGCTAGCCTGCTGCTGCTTTCTTGCTCCTAGAGGGAAACACAAGTGACAACAGAACTTTAAGTATGGTGATTTTGTATTTCTTATCCATTTTCCCAATAATTTTGTGCTTTGTTTTAGTTTCTGTTGTTCTTATTGTGTTCACGTTATTCTCTATTGGTGACAACAGTGTTTGAAATTTGGCTTAATGATCTGGTTATCTGGCGATCATTACAGTTGAATTATAGAATCTATTTTCTGTCGGGTAAAAGATGACAGGGAATGAGGATTTTATTATTTTCTGATTGTTTTTATAAAATTCTCATCTCAGACGTATGCTGCCCAGTTGAAGGAAATTAACTCAATCTAATCTGTATCTGTATATTTACTCTTGATCTATGGCTGAAGTTAGAAATCTGAAGCTATGAACACTCGATGCGTCTTTGTTTCTACGTTTCTGTAATTCTGAAAGGCCTTTACCTCTAATTGTGTTGGTGTAAAATGTTTTACTCTCTCTAGAGGGTTTTGATAACCTACATTATAAAGTATCTTAAATTATAAGTGCTCTGTTCCAATTGGCTTATAGACATAAATAAGTACTTGTGCAAACTGAATGTTCCAAAGTCCCAGAAATTAAGGAAATTAAAAAATGAATAGTTTAGATATTCTCAACTTAAAGAAATTTCTTACAGAAAATAACTTAAAATTCTTAAGGTATTTTTGAAGATACCAAATTCACACAATTAGAATAAACATTGACAAATAAGACCAGTTGAATAATTTTTGTCTTAAAAACGCTAGCTGTGTCTCTTCCATAATTAATTTTGTTAAGTATAGTAAAAGCATACATTTTATTCTACTTAGGTTTGTTTTCTCAAATTTATACAGGTTTACCAATCAAATAAGGCAAAATTACTCATGCAAATGTTTAAAATTAAGAAAACTTTAAATCTATTTAAATAAGTTGGATCATTATTTTGTCAACATGTTTGTTTGCACAGTAATTATGCTCTGTGGTGTCAGCTTGAAGATAATAATAAAATTGTTGTTCTGTTGTTACATTAATTGAAGGATATTTTTATGTATCTAACAAATTTCCAGGTAAGATAAAAAACCAAAGCAAGTATGAAGCATCATTTTAAGTTTGTATGCCTTTTGACATAAATTTTATATTATAAAGAGAAACTATAGCTTTGAATCATATGTGGATGATACCTATGCGGCCTTAGAAAGTTTTATTATATGTTCACATAATGGTAATGCTGTGTAAGACAGACAGTTCTAATTTATCCAGCCAGCTGCTTTTTCTGTAAAATAGAATTTAGTTGCTTTGGTTAAAAGATATTACTAGTATAAGGATTTGAAACTATTCTAGCAACAGTGGTGTCAGAAATACAATTGTATGTGTGCTTTTATCAAGGGAAAAAGTGTTGTTTTTTCCTAAATTCTCAGCAACTTTCAGGTTTCTTAATCTCTGGATTTTTTATACTCGAGCACTGCTCAAAGAACTATTGTCTGTGTGGCTTCATGATCTATAGTTACTGTATTGGGAAATGAAATGGACATTTTTAACACTTGTTTATCTATTCATTTGAAGATAGCAATAATAATGTATTGCATTTCAACATGAATATCATCTTAGTAATTTTATGGAAATGATTTTGACCTCATAGACCCTTGAGAGAACTACTGTACCTAAGGTGAAGTGTCAATTGGGTCCAGAAAATGATCAAGCATAATGAGGGATAACATTTGGAAAGTTAATTTTAATTGCCCTGGTTTATAATACCTACTTTCAAAGAAAAGCTATAAATATGTTAAAATTTTAGCAATGTTCACTCAGTTTGTACAAACTTTCTGCCTTGGTTTCTAATTAGTGCCTTTAGCAATAATTAAAAAGGTTATTCTTTAATTCAATGCAATCTTCCTGGATAGCAGAGATTCTGTATTATATCAGATTAATTTTCTGTGCCTTATGCTCAATTTGTGATGCAGTTTATTACAGAGAGAAAGAGAGAGAGAGATGAAAGTCTCCTAGTTCATGTAAGAGATATAGTTCTTTATAATTGTGTTATATTCTATGTTTCTTTAAAATGCTTTATTGTCACTTTAATTAAATAGGCATACCAACTGTTGCTTCTCAGACACCCATGTTAGGCACCCTAATCAAGCACCCAAATCTCCAACAATGCTTTTGATTTTGCCTTTCCAAAGTCAATATTAAAGCTGTAAAGAAAAAGTCCACTTAAAATTTTCTTCGAGACTTTTGAGATGGATTTTGGAAAATCACACATATTTTATTTTTCTCTTTATAGAACAAGAAACACTGGAAATAATTAGGTTTGTTTTCTGTGTTACTATTGTAAGAGTCGCATAGAAAACTGTCAGAAGATATGCTCAGCTTTCTCTAAGTTAAATTTGTGTTGGTAAAATGTTATTAAAATAAATATTTTAGAAATGATATGCTTTAGGGAATGTGCTTAATTTCTATATCATGTATTTACCCTTGGGGAAGCACTGATCAAAACTCTTTAGGGACAGAATGTATTATACTGCAATAGAGAATTTTACTATCTTCCTTCCTGATGTTACTGATTATAGTAATAAACAAGCCACAGCCAGGAATTAATCCTCTATCATCTGTGGGTAGTTTTGATTTTACTCTCATACTTGTTGAAGGTTCTGCTACAAGCCAGTCATTGTATTTTCAACAAAGAAACTTGGTCTCAGAGTTTTGTAGAAAAGTATTGTAGCAGACACGTCAAACTATTGACCCTGAAAAGTGTGGACCCATGGGTATAGATTTTGGACCAAACATTGCTTAGATAACTTCCAGACTATACCTATTGACTTAGTGAGGATTTCCGGGACTCACTTTAGTCTAGTGTAAGTCAGCTGCTGGCAAGTGGATGGATAAGCCAGGATCCTGCAGAACAAAAACTAATTACACAGGACTGAATAAATGCTGAAAAAAATCACACTGTGGCTGCTTGGAATATCGTTGATGTATTTTTAAGGTTCCATTTTCTAGAAATATGAGGAAGTAATTTTTATTCTTTCTTAAGCTATTCACAATCGACAACTTAATAAACTCTACATATGTACATTGAAATGTGACATCTTAAAATGATATCTGATTCTCCCTGATCTTCCAGAATTTATAAAACTTATTGAGTCTCCTTAATTTCCATTGCAAAAAAAGTAGATTACATAGTTTCTAGTTCAATATTTTCTCCTTCTTACCAGCACATAATTGACAAATTGTGCAGTCATAGCCATACTTTGAATATCTTATTTGAGAATAATGCTTACTGAATAAAGTGTAACAAGGTAGTTTTAAATAATAGTGTTTAGCTTTCTGGACAGAGCCAAAGCATAAAAAATTCTATTAGGAAAACTTGCCTTTTAACTTGTTCATTTGGCTTAGTCGTTTAGATAGAAAGAAGAATAAATTCCTGCCAGTGCAAGAGCTTGGAGAAATGTTGGGGACCTCAGGAAGAGAAGAATTTGCTCAGATTTACAGACACTGCACTTGAAATCTAGTAGAGAACACTTCTTGGGTGTGTTTGGTTATCCTCTCAATAGCAAAAAGAGACATTTAAAAGTATAATCCACAATTTCTTATGAAAATTTTCATAAAGAAGTGAATTTTGTGGCTTACAGAAAAAATAAAATATCTAGGAATATACCTAACCAAGGAGGTGAAAAATCTTTATGAGAACTACAAAACATCACTCAAAGAAATCATAGAAGACATAAATAAATGGAAAAAAACATTCCATCCTCAAGGGTAGAAAGAGTCAATATCATTAAAATGTCTGTACTGCTTAGTGCCATCTACAGATTCAACACTATTCCTATCAAATTACCAATGTCATTTTTCACAGGATTAGGGGAAAAAAAAACTATTCTAAATTTCATATGGAACCAAAAAGAGCCCAAATAGCCAAGGCAATCCTACACAGAAAGAACAATGTTGGAGGCATCACGTTACCTGACTTCAAACTATGCTACAAGTCTACAACGACCAAAACAACATGATACTGTACAAAAATAGACACATAGACCAATGGAACAGAGACATCTGAAATAAAGCTACACAGCTACAACTAACTCATCTTTGACAAAGCTGACAAAAATAAAACAGGGAAAGGACACCTATTCAATATATGTTACTGAGAAAACTGATTAACCATGTGCAAAATAATAAAACTGGACCCCTACTTCTCACCATTTACAAAAATTAATTCAAGATGGATTAAAGGTTTAAATGTAAGACCTCAAACTACAAAAATTCCAGAAGAAAATCTAGGAAATACTCTTTCAGACACTGGCCATGGCAAAGAAAATGCCATGAAGACCCCAGCAACAAATGCAACAAAGTATAAAATAGACAGATGAAACTTAGAGAGTTTCTGCACAGCAAAAGAAACTCCCAATAGTGTAAACAATCAACCTACAGAGCAGGAGAAAATATTTACAAAGTATGCCTCAGACAAAAAACTAATATCCAGAATCAATAAGGAACTTAAACAAATCAACAAGAATAAAACCAAACAACCCCATTAAAAAGTGGGCAAAGACATTATTAGACTTTTCAAAAGAAGATATACAAGCAGCCAACAAACATGAAAAAAATGCTCAATATCACTGATCATCAGAGAGATGCAAATCAAAACCCCAATGAAATAGCATCTCAGGTCAGTCAGAATGGCTATTACTAAAAAGTCAAAAAGTAACACATGTTGGTTAAGTTGCAGAGAAAAGGGAATGCTTTTGCACTGTTGGTGGGAATGCAAATTAGTTCGGCTTCTGTGGAAAGCAGTTTGGAGATTTCTCATGGGACTAAAAATAGAACTACCATTCAAACCAGCAATCCCATGACTCAGTATATACCCAAAGGAAAATAAATACTTCTACAAAAACTACACATCTCCTTTTATGTTCATTGCAGTGCTATTTATAATAGCAAAAGCATGGAATCAACCTAGGTGCCCATCAACAGTGAGCTGGATAAAGAAAATGTGGTACATATATACCATAGAATACTATGCAGCCATAAAAAAGAACGTGACCATGTGTTTTGCAGGAACGTGCATAGAGTTGGAGGGCGTTATACTTAGTAAACTAATGCAGGAACAGAAAACCAAATACCACATGTTCTCACTTTTAAATGGGAGCTAAATCTTGGGTTCACATAGAAATAAAGATGGGAATACTAGGTAATGGAGATTCCAAATGGTTGGAGTAAGGGAGGGGCCAAGGGTTGCAAAACTTCCTATTGGTTACTATGTTCACTGTCTGGGTGGTAGGATCAACAGAAGCCCAAACTTCAGTACCATGAAATATACCCTGGTAACAAATCTGCACATGTGCTACCTGAATCTAAAAATAAAAATTAAAAATTTATGGCTTTTTGGGTTTTTCAATATTCTGTGGTATTTGATTTGCAAAAGAACATGTAAGGAGAACTACAGGGTGAATTAAAACTCTTGCTGGACCTGTACAAAAACCAGGCCAAACCTAACAAAACTAGTTAATTCTTTGTACTCAATGATAGTCTTTCTTTGTTATTATAATATGAACATAAGGTGGGAGGATTGTCAGAAAAATGTTTGTGAATGGACTAATTGAAATGGGCAAAACCTATTCCTGGGTAGCCTGTTCTGCACACACCTCAGGCTTATCTCTGATTTTCATTATCTTTGAGCTATTTTATAATTTTTAAGCAGTGGGTACTGACGGTGATGAAAATAATTCTTGTCCATATACAAACAATGCATTTTGACAGGTGGAGGTGCAATTGATTTTCATTTACTCTGAAGTAAATGAAGAAGTCAGTTTATTAACTATTATATTGAGAACAATAATTTCAGCATTCCTTTTTATGTACGTATGCTTGCTTTTTGGATAATCCATTGAACAGATATAACATCTTACATGTTCTCTCATTCATTAATGAATTAAACTACATATTTGAAATGTGTTCATATTATATTTAAATGACAGTTGTGATTCTACCTTTTAAAAAATATAATACTGTGTGTGTGTGTGTGTGTGTGTGTGTGTGTGTGTGTGTGTGAGAGAGAGAGAGAGAGAGAGAGAGATATCAATTTGCCTTTCAAGCTTTTATTGTCTTTTTTCTACCTCTACTATGTAGCAGGTGCTATTGAAGTAGATTTACAAGTCTTTTTAATTTTAAGAACAACTCCACACTGTAGGTTTTAAAAAGCTCACTTTATGTCTAAGGAAATAAATTTTCAAGATATTAAGTGGTGAAATTATAATTTAAATTTGACTTTTTTCCAATGCCTGTATCTTTAGCAAAAGGTTAATTTTTCAAAATATTTCATGAAAAGCCAAAATGCAACTGATGGATACTACTATTTACGACAATATAATGGAATGTGGCATAATTGTTTGGATTATCAAATCAGGAATTAAGCTTTAAGAAAACATTATTTCAGGCCGGGCTTGGTGGCTCACGCCTGTAATCCTAGCACTTTGCAAGGCCAAGGCGGGTGGATCACAAGGTCAAGAGATCGAGACCACCCTGGCCAACATGGTGAAACTCCTCTCTACTAAAAACAAAACAAATTAGATGGGCATGGTGGCGTGTGCCTGTAGTCCCAGCTACTCGGGAGGCTGAGGCAGGAGAATTGCTTGAACCCAGGAGACAGAGATTGCAGTGAGCCGAGATCGTGCCACTGCACTCCAGCCTGGAGCCTGGCGAAAGCGCAGAACTCTGCCTCAAAAAAAAAAGAAAAAGAAAACATTATTTCAGAAAAATTCTCAGTGAGATGAAGGAAATTGGCATCTAATGTGAACATTCTATTGACAATAAAAAATATAAATAACCCTGGAGAATCTGCCAGGATATCATTCACAGTGTACTTCTATAAAATTGGCTGGCTTCCTAACTCCCAGCCTTCCAGCAAGCCTATTAACCTTAGCTGGTATTGTTTTGAACAACTTTCAGAATCATCTACTTTATCACCAAAAGCAAGGAATTGCTTCTTCTTTTTTTATGTTGTTTTCAGTTTTTTTTTGTTTTTTTTTTTAATAGAAGGCTTGATGGAGCTGCTTTTTTTTACATACCTCAGCAATATGACTTGCCTGTATTTAGACATGAGGTAACATTTTGAATGTCTTGCTATAAAATATTTCTCTCCATGTAAATTGCAATGCCTTTGCATTGTGTTTCCTTTTCCAAATTTTCCCTAGTCTATAAACATGTTTTCCATAATTATTTTTTGTAAGAATAGTAAAATATTATTCCCCCTTGTCCCAGAATTCTTATTGGAAATGTCTACTTTCTTTCAAATGTTCACCAATTTTGGATTCCCCCTAAATTGAAAAATCTGAAACAAAAACTTCACTTGTGCTTGTGACAGTACTAGGTAGTTTATATATTAATTTATTATCTTATCCTTCATGATTAAGCTCTGGTAAGCCACAGAGAACCTGTCTTCTCCTGTGCATTTCTATGTTTCCAACAGTATTAGAGTATCCGCTTGGGTGAGTAATTGCATGGCTTTTAATCTTTTACTGAACCAGTAAGCACTTTATAAAGTTATATATATTGGTTGTGACCCTTCTGAGCACACAGCAAATTTCAGTTTTCTCTCTTCTTT
Organism: Sapajus apella; assembly: GCF_009761245.1. Lineage (NCBI taxonomy): Eukaryota > Metazoa > Chordata > Mammalia > Primates > Cebidae > Sapajus > Sapajus apella. The sequence continues at coordinate 2,000,163 of NW_022436967.1, forward strand.
CTATTTTCATGTTTAATTTTTTCTTTATCATTCTAGTGCTTAGTATCAATGACATCCTAAACACACCCACTACACTCACCCAAATGGAGTGAGTAGATATTTCCACTCCTGATATCACCAGGATTAACTACTCTGCACATTCAACAGAGTTGTCTGACTCCTCTCATTGGATATTTATTTGGAAAAATATGTTAATGCTCTCTCAATTCTTAGATATTCCGCTTCTTTCTCTGCCTCTAATATGGTTTTCTTGTTGTTTGGTTTATTGCCTTGCTCATTAACCCCATGTTTAATTCTTTTGTCTATGTTTATTTCATTCTCTACTGTCTCCTTTATGCCACTCATACATCTAAGTGCTGGATTTTAAACTGATTATTTCAAATAGTCTCATCCCCTGTTTATCCCAGGATTTCCATTGCATCAGTATTTCTCTAATTCTATACATAAATGATTCCTCAAACTTGGCAAGCCAATTCTAATTTTAATAGCTTCTAACATTTGAACAATTCTTAATTCAGCATCATTCTGCCTTACTATCAATCTTCATTCAAAAGTGTCATGGGCAGAAAGCAACTGTATGGCTGCTTGGACTCACCTTCTCGTTGGTTCCCATGTGTTCCATATTACCATCAAAGTCTGCTTATTCTTTCTTAAATAAGCACCTTGGTTTCTTCTTCCCTTTCTGTTGAAACAGCTGCTACTAACACTGAAGACTTCATAATATACATCAGGCTAATAGATAAAAACTGATCTTTACATTTCATATTCAAACCTTAATATAATAAAGCTATGCCTCGAAATTTCTTAAACTTTATTTTCTCCCTGTTTCTATCACATTACTTCTGGATTCTTAACTCTTTAACCAAAAGCTCTCCACTTTTCAATATCCATTTACAGGTTCATCTACTAAAATCTATTAAAATATTTCAATATTTCTCACAATGGCTCCTTAGTTTATTAACTGCATTTTTAAATACACATGGATATATATTAATTGTATTTTATATGCTCTGTGATCATTATATTGCTCAGAGAAGTCTAGCATATTTTCTGTTTGCCATGTAGATAAGAGTTCTAATTTTTTTTTTTTTTTTTTTTTTTTTTTTTTTTTTTTTTTTTTTTTTTTTTTTTTTTTTTTTTTTTGAGACACAGTCTTGCTCTATCGCCAGGTTGGAGTAGAGTGGTGCGATCCCGGCTCACTGCAACTTCCATTTTCTGGTTTCAAGCAATTCTCCTGCCTCAGCCTCCGGAGTAGTTGGGACTACAGGCATGCACCACCACGCCCGGCTAATTTTTTGTACTTTTAGTAGAGACGGGGTTTCACCACACTGGCCAGGATGGTCTCGATCTCTCGACCTCGTGATCCGCCCATCTCGGCCTCCCAAAGTGCTAGGATTACAGGGGTGAGCCACCGGGCCCGGCCAAGAGTTCTAATTTTTAACATCAAACAATGCCGTTAAATGGGGAACAGTTTTTCTTCAAAGATGGGATCTAATATTAAAACAATGTTTGAGTGAATTATTTTGGAATTTACCATTCACATTTGAATTCAGCACCAGTAAAAATCTCTTATCTTTTCTGATCAAGCCTGGAACTAAATGCAGAGTTTTCATTCTATCCAGTATTGTAAATATGTGATTGGTCATATTTTTCTCTCTTCATTCATTCTGTTGTTTGTTTACTCACTCATTCATTAACCATTTTATGAGCATCAACTTTATATCAAACCCTTTTGAATGCACCTTGATACTTTATATGCAAATATGTGTATGTTATACACACACACACACACACACACACACACACACACACACCCCTATATACACATCTAAACAAGATATCACTGTATTTTAAATGCTTACATCTAATTGGGGAAGAAAACATAAAATTAAAATGCAATATGACAAATATAACAATTATGGTATGGCAAAAATGCTATGAAAGAACAATCTGAGGTCTTTGAAGGTTACAAGAAAAGAGAAGATTCAGTTTTGTCTGGAAAGAGAGACAGCACAAAGTCCTCTAGGCAGAGGCACAAAGTATTCACTTGTTAAATGGCAGGTGACTCTAGGAAAGCAGTGCGAAGTACGGCATGAGGCAGAGTTTGGTGGTGATTTTAAATGAAATAATTGCTTTCCCCCTCCTTTCTGCCTTTATTTCTTCCAGTGTTTCATATGATCTTTCCTTCATCACCCCTATAGTTTGCAGAAAGTGTTTAGGACCAATACTAATCTAGTGTTTTGTTTTAATGAAATGAAAGTAGCTGTTAAAACTCAATTTGCAAGTGCCGTGGTAACTGTGTAGTTGGATATATTTTCTTATTCTCTATAGACACAACATCTGAGCTAGTCTGTCACTGCAGCCTCTATTTAATAAATGGAATAGCCATGAAGTAAATTAATGAATGTCTCAACATGCACATTTTTACAGTTTATCTAGGCTTTCACATGGACAGCTCTACTGGCTTGGCTCAGATTCACTTAGGTTCATACACTCAAGAACACATTTATCAGGCACCAGACAGCGAGGCTCTTTTAGACAGTCAATAGACTGCAGGAGAGAAGCTGAAGAGTGAAATTCTAATTATTCTCGACATAGGGCATTCTAAGTGTGTCTCATGCCAAAATAATGAAAGTTATCTTTCTTCAGGAAATTGAAAGACGATACATGAAGTGTCTTCAGGTTTCCACGGAAATGGAATTAAATGAGGAACATGTGGCACTTTCTGATGGATACAGATCATCCTGAAATCACTTCACATCTGCTGGCTAAATAGAGAAATAACTATAAATCTTTTCAAAAACAAAGGAAAGAAAAATGGAAGAAATACATCAAGTAATACCTTTATGGCACCATTCGTATGACTCTATAAAGAAGGTTATTTATAATGGTGGAATTATTTGTCACACATCATATAAAAAAAGAAAATTAAAATTATAGATGGGTTACAATGGTAAACATGATCTTGTAAACTCTAGATATTTCGCCTTACTAGATGTACACCTTAGTTTTAATTTTTAGCAACATTTTAAAAAGTAGAGATGTACGAATATTCAGCATGGTTTAAGCTCAGATCATTTGGGTATTTTTAAAACAATCCTTAGTAGAAATTTAAATAAGTTTATCTTGTCCTCATATTTGCGTACATGCATAAAAGGTTATTTTGAAGTAATGTTAATGGTGAAAATGTATGCTATGGAATAAATTCTTTATAACTATGGACCTACTACTTCATGAAAAATGTGTATAAAGCACACAGAATTCGGACTTCTTCCTTCCAAAAAAAGTCCCTGGTTCATGCTTCTCCCCATCATGCTCCCTTTCCAATTACACACCATTGAACTATTCAAATGTAATTATATAAGAATTTTTATTTTTAAGCTTAACAACAATATATTTTTCATCACTTCAAGAAAAAATATATGTATCCATGAGAGTTAAAAAGACAATGTTTTATCAATATATAACCCGTTTCATGTTTCAAGTGTAAAGGCAAAGTATATTATCATAATATACATATTTTCATGTGAAAATACAAAGATAAACTCTCATGAATATTCATATAAAACAAAACAAGAGTATGACTACAAAAATGTTCTATGTTGGCAATATTTTCATCCTAATCTGCATTCCTGTTTCTCTTAACCCTTAAAAAAGAACTATCAATGTTTTAATAAGATTAATAAGATTAAGTTAGAAAGGAAAGTGTAAAAGTGCTTATTTTATTCCACTCAAACTCCACCACAGACCTGGGAGGTGGTTGTGCCTGTGGGGGCAGAGGGGCTGTGGGGAGTTTTCATCTAGCAGCCTAGTCTGGAAAACTAATAAATACAAATTTGATCCTTTACTATCTCCTTCAGGTCTTTATATACTTCCCCAATAGTATCAGCTGCAAAAAATGAAGGCTTTGAATCAGACTGAGACATAAGCAAGGACTGCACTCTGAGTTAGGCACCTGTCAAAAATAATGTGATTGCTCATTAGAGAACAGGCAGAGATACATACAAAGTTTTATTTTATTGTTTGATTTGATCCTTAAAGTACAGTTCTATTGTCTGTACTTTTTTCCATGCTAGAGACTAACCTCTATTAAATACTAGGATCTCAATTCTGGCCTGCTATGAATTTTCAACCAAAGAGAAGAAAGCCATTTCGATAAACTGCTATGCAAGATAATAAAATTTAATGATATAATTTAAGAGTTATAATTTTTTGAAAGGACATAAGAGGTCAGAGTTAAACGTCCTCATTTTCAGATGCAGAGGCAGTTGAACCATAAGTTTTAATGGCTTGTTCAAGGTAATTTTTACCTTTTATTGGATGTAAATTGCATGTTTTATTTAGGTTCAAAACTCTTATATGTCTAATGGTGCTTCTCAAAAATTTTTTCACTACGATATAAGATTATGCCTATATTGAGTGGGGAATATATAACAGGAAGGTCATTCTACCCACACAAAGAAATAAGAGAGTGGTAATTTGGAGATGTAACTGAAAGATGAATCTAGTTCAGAAATCAAGGAAATTTCTGTGAGAATTATTGTTCTAAACTGGGGTTTTAATTGTGATATGTTAATTTGCAACAAAGAAATTATTGGACCTAAACTACCCTTCCTGCCTTTAGAGTGCTGAAAAAGAGAGAAAGGAGAAAGAGAAAGGGAAAGGAAGAGAGAGAAAGGGAGGGAAGTAGCTTGTAAATGAAGGGGCAGATAAAGAGACAGAAGTTATGATTGCAAGCTGACTAGGTATGTCTTTCTATGTAATGCAGCTGGCACTCCTGCCTCGGCTTCCTCCTTCCTGCCTCATTCAACACTGCACAGATTCACAGCCTGTCCATTTCATAGTAAGGAGAGAAATGGAGGACATTTATTTTTTTTGTTAATTCTTGATGACATTTTTAGGAATCAGCTTAATTACTTTGATGGGAAAAATAAAAGATTTTAAAACAGGCATGAGAAATTCACAGAAAGATGTAATTAAAAAAAAAAAAAAACACCTCATAGTAGAGTGGTATGCACGGAAGCATTTCTTACCACTTTCTCATATTTAAATCTGGCCTCTTGTTTCAGAGTTATGACACGTTAAGTCGCAGTGGCAGTGGAAGAGAGGTCATTTTATCAGGCATGAGTAGGACGGAAATTCCGTCCCACTACCCACATCCACAAAGTAGGGGCCTAAATACATTTGAGTTTGAACAGAAGGGTAAATATGCTAGAACAGAGAAAGCAAACTATTATGGTCACTCTAATTCAATGAATCTCAATACTTCTTTGCCATCTTGCCTCATTGTCCACTTTTCTACATATTGTCTAGTTGTGTTCTTTGATTTTTTTTTTTTAATTGCCAAAGTTACTCTCTGACCTATGGTCAAATCTTTTCTTTGAGTTGTTGGAAACCCTCTGAGTTTGGAGGATAATACATAATAAGACAGCCATATTTATGAAACTTTGGATGATGTGTCTGAGCATCACAGATTTTTGGCAGTATATGGATATTGATTATGTTTTAACATTCTATTTCATTCCCTTTCCTCAGGATTTTGTTTACAATCTGCCAGAGAAGAGAGGTTAAAATATTTTACTGCAGAATTTCAATATATAAAAAGGTCACTATTGTATAGCTACTCCTTAGGTAAAGATAGGGGTTTAAAGAAGAAAGAATATTAACTTTATGTATGGCTACAACTAAGAATATAAATATATTTAGCATGATAAATTAGGTGCTTCCACGGCAAGCTGAAAAGGTCTATATTCATAAACCATATGACATTTTGGTCAATAGCAGATCGCATATATGAAAGTGGTCCTATAATATTATAATACAGTGGTGGTCTCATAAAATTATAATGCCATGTTTTTACTGTACTTTTTGTATTTAAATCCACACTTACCATTATGTGACCATTGTCCGCAATATTCAGTAGTAATATACTGTAGAGGTTTGTAGCCTAGGAGCAATAGACTGTACCATGTAGCCTAGGTCTGTAGCAGGCTTGACCATTTGTTTTGCCTAAGTACACTCTATGATGCTTGCACAATAAAATTCCCTGATGATTTATTTCTCAGAATGTATCCCCACTGTTAATCGATGAACAGATTATAGTTTTAGAATCTCTCTCTCCTGGGCCATTAGTAATATGTTTAGGGATTACCAATATGTATTTTTTATCTACGACACATCTACCACTTCCTGTCTGTTAACTAAGAAATAATTGGAGTGGAAAGAAGAGAATTAGTACTTACTTAGCACCGACTTTGTGCCAGGTACTATGTTCCATGTATTTTTTAAATTTAATACTTTCAGTATCTTATGATGTGTGCGTTTTTCATGTTTTAGGCAAAAATATCTCAGAAGTTAAGAAAATTGAACATGTCACTCCTTGAATATGAAGTGTTTTTTGAGACTTAAAGGGTTTTTTCTTTACTGTTTATGACCCGTATCACTGGATCCTATCTGGTGTCATAAGTTGTAATAGGAGACATGAGTTTGGGACTTAATCTTTAGATGCTGCCCTATAGGGCAGTTCACTGAAACTGGTCTCAGAGGAAGAGGGAGAATAATTTATCGGCCAGTCCTTCTGTGATATGCAGCTTGAAAAGATGGTCTCTGATTTAACCAATTGCAAAATCAGTGATCTCTATGCAATCAGAGCGCACAGGACAGACCGGGGCACAGCTGAATTGCTTTGAATTCTCTTTAAGTTTGTTCAACTCTGCAGGAGCCGCCTTTCACTAGGGATCCATCTTTTTGTGCCTGGTGTCTTGTGACAGCCTCTTAAGTGGGCTTCCTACAGCTTTTACAACTATATATGTGCCCCTTCCACGCAATTGCCATATAGCTTAAATGATATTCTATTCCTCAAACTCATATTTGGTCAGATTACACAATTACTTTTTCACCTTTTAGTGGCTTTTCACTGTCATTAAGATGAAGTTCAACAATCTTAAATTGTTCTTTAAGCCATTGCATTATCTGACCCCCCTTGATCTGGGCGTTAGAGTATAGTTTTCAAAAGAAATGTGAATGGGTTATGGATATTGCCAGATGGTTGTGTAAAACATATTTTTATATCTAAGCATTTTTATATCTAAATGTATATTTAGATGTAAATATAGCAAAATCTATAATTAGTAATACATTTCTATGTGGTTGTTTTTTGTTCCTGTTGTTTTAGAAATGGGGTCTTGGTCTGTCACCCAGACTGAAGTGCAGTGGCATAATCATAGCTCATTGCAGCCTGGAACTCCTGGGCTTAAGGCATCCTCCCACCTCAGCCTCCCAAGTAGCTGGGACTATACCTTTGTGTCACCATGCCCAGCTAATTATTGTGGTTTTTTTTTTTTTTTTTTTTTTTTGAGATATTGAATTTTGTTATATTGTTCAGACTGGTCTATAACTCCTGACCTAAAGTGATCCTCCCACCTCAGTCACCTACAGGGCTGGGATTACAGGCTTCAGCCATTGCATCCAGACTCCCATGAGCTTTTTCCTTACACGGAAAATAAAATAAGGAACCTTATCATAAGAAATCATTAGGAACCCCTTTAGAGATTTTAAGGAATCTTAAGTGATGCCTGAATTTCTCTCTCGTCTTTTAAAAACAGTCTGAAGCTAGTATATCGCTTGTGTTAGCAAACCTCAGACTATTCCTTTGAAGCCATTTTTATAAGACTGTGTCAGACTAAAAATTATTCAATTATGAAACATAAAGGAGAACTATGGAGCATAAAACATAGCTTGTTCTTATGAGAAAACTAGGTGTCAGAGGGGAGACAATTTCCAAGGCCAGGCAAGGGTCAAAGCAGAGCTAGTCATCATGATTCCAATTCATTGCTTTTCAACTACTCTAGTAACCCCTTGCTTTCTAGATTTCAGAAAACTTTTTTTTTTTTTTTTTTTTTTTTAAAAGGTGTTTTTTTTTTTTGTCCCCAGGCGGAAGTGCAGGGGTGGGACGATTTTTTTTTTTTTTTTTTTTTTGAGACGGAGTTTCACTCTTGTTACCCAGGCTGTAGTGCAATAGCGCAATCTCGGCTCACCGCAACCTCCGCCTCCTGGGTTCAAGGAATTCTCCTGCCTCAGCCACCCGAGTAGCCGGGACTACAGGCACGCACCACCATGCTTGGCTAATTTTTCGTATGTTTAGTAGAGACGGGGTTTCACCGTGCTGACCAGGATGGTCTCGATCTCTTGACCTCGTGCTCCACCTGCCTCAGCCTCCCAAAGTGCTGGGATTACAGGCTTGAGCCACCGCGCCGGGCCAGTGGCGCGATCTTTACTCACTGCAACCTCTGCCTCCTGGGTTCAAGCCATTCTCGTGCCTCACCCTCCCGAGTAGATGGGATTACAGGCATGCCCCACCACACCCAACTAATTTTTTTTTTTTCTTGTGAATTGATATTTATTTCTTATTTCGCTACTTCCATGGGATGAGAAAGAACATGAATAATGCATCAAAAGCCCTAAGCACGTCAATGGCTTGAAGTGACAAAAGACTGTTTTGTTTTGTTTTGTTTTTTAATTATTTTTTTCCCATTTATTTATTTTATTGCTTTTTAGGTTTTGGGATACGTGTGAAGAACATGCAAGATTGTTGCATAGATACACACGTGGCAGTGTGATTTGCTGCCTTCCTCCCCATCACCTACATCTGGCATCTCTCCCCTTGCTATCTCTCCCCAGCTCCCCTCCTGGCCAACACGGTGAAATCCCACCTCTACTAAAAAAATTAGTTGGGTGTGGCAACCCAACTAATTTTTTAGTAGAGGTGGGATTTCACCGTGTTGGCCAGGAGATGGCCCTGTGATCCAACCACCTCAGCCTCCCACAGTGCTGGGGTTACAGGCATGTAAGAATAGTTCTTTCTTATCTTCTGTCAGCCTATTACATTGCATTTGAGGATAACAAATCAGTTTATATTCAAATAAACAATGTTTCTGTGCCAGGTGCTTTGGAACAAATGATTGATAGGGTCAAATTGTAATACGTGCATGAAGTTCTACATTGCTATACTATTGCTTAACAATTACACATATATTTATTTGTTTTAAATATGAATAAAAGGAGCTAAAAATCAAAACAGAAAAAAGCAGGTGAAACCACTCCGAGGACACTGGAAAATTTTTTGAGAAACGTAGTGATATATTTAGTAAACTGATACATATTTAATGAACTGTAATGATACTAGTTCTTTTTGTATGTTTTGAAAGTGGAATGTCATAACTTCTTATCAGAGAAAAATCATCAATATATATTTTAATAATAAAACAGGATAGATGATTATATTAACATGCTTTTCATGCTCCTGTTACACATAGAAAGGAAAGTTTAAAATCATGAAAACATAGACTTAAAAAAAATCACTGTGTGGGACTAACTGCTTTGTTTTAATTTTTGAACTGTTTCTCAGTTCATGGTCTGCTTGTATTTCTATGCTAATATACTTTGAATAGGAAGAATTCTTTTCAGGGATTGGTATGACTTTGATTCAGTACAGGAAGGACAAACTAGTTTGGATAGATAGTTATACATTTTTTTTCTGTATGGTAAGATCATAGAGTTGCACTTGTAATGTGTAGTTTCTATCTCTCTCAGTTACATCAGCACAACTGAAATATGCTTTCTTGTTTTAAATAACAGCTTGGGCAGAAGATGTACCTGCCATCAAACTCAGGAAATATATCTGACACAGTATTTTACACTGTTCAATTATAAAAATAAGGAATTTATATTTTGAGACACTACATCATCTAAAGATAAATCATTTTCTTATAACTACCCTTTCTAGTCACTCATAGATGAAATTAGTAGTAGTTTTCTGCAGTCAGAAGTCATATGATTGAATCATTTCTCCACTATTAAGCTACTTAATGTTCTATGTTGCATAAATTAGATAATTTACTTAAAAATATCTTATACGCAGAAAAGGTGCATTGTAGTTATCTGAGAAACTTAGAGGATAATTTATAACATTTTTCTTTTACAATGAAGTTTTTTCGTTAAAAGATAAGATGTCATTAAACAGTAATGGAAGGATTTTGTAATTTTAAGTAGATCAACAACCTGCATCATTCAATCATTGCATGTACAACAACTGACTCATCTCACAATGCACCTGATGTAAGTGTGAAATAGTACACTGTAATTTTAAACCACTGAAGATTATGTTTTACAGTCATGTAACTTATGTTTTCTATATATCCTATAAAAATTTTTTAGACAAATTTTACAAAACACACTACAAATGAAAACATTGAAAAACATGGTAATATTAAAATAAGACACTATTAAATACAAATATAAATGACTGCTTAGAGAGAATAGGAATTACAAAAATATAAAATTAAAGATTCAAACCTCAAATGTATACAGGCCTTATAAGCCAATAAGAAAAAAAATGAATATAAGAACTGTTAAAATGTATGAAGGCAATTCAGAGAAGAAATCAAAGTAGCCAATACATTTTCGAAAAAAAAATGAATGGCATACAAAAATGCAAATTCAAAGGAAATATCATATTTTTAACTTTCATATTGAAAATAAAATATTAACATTCAAAAAAGTCTTGTGTTATCAAGGATATAGAGCAAAGAAAACTCAGATTCTTGTTGGTGGGAATATAAACTAGGTAATTTTGGAAAGTAATCACTCAAATTTAGTAAAGTTGAAGATGTACATATTTTACATAACTGCTTACATTCCAAGTTTATTTTTTTGAGAAATCTTTTACTTGTGTAAAATCACGTGTTAGGACATTAGTTCTAAGAGTGAAATATTTGTTCATCAAAAGGAGAGTGTTGATCTACTTGAAGTATATTTTTACAAATGATGATATTTAGTTCATAAAATATTTGAAGTAGACTTCATTATCAACAAAGAAATTTCACATAAAAATGTTTCGAAGTAAGACAATTGTGGAATGGGAATTTCAACATTATAATATATTTTGAAATATAAAAGTATACAAAATGGTTAGCATGTATTAACTATGAACTTGTATAAGTGGAAAAAACTATGAAATGTTTGGAATAAAAACTATAATTTAAGATAGTAGTTCTGTGCTAGACAAAGGGAAAAAAGAGGGGAATAAGATCAATGTACTAGTCTATTCTCTCATTGCTATAAATAAATATCCAAGAGTATGTAATTTATAAAGAAAAAGGGATTTCAATTGGTTCATGGTTCCACAGGCTGTATAGGAAGCTCGGGAAACTTACAATTATGGTGGAAGGGGAATGGGTATGGCCGGAGCAAGAGCCAGAGAGAGCAAGCAGGAATGCACTACATACTTTTAAATGACCAGCTCTTGGGAGAATCAGTCATTATCACAACTCAGGTGGATGATGCTAAATGATTCACGAGAAACCACCCCCATGAACCAATCACCTTTCACCCGACCCTACCTCCAACATGGGGGATTACAATTGAGCATGAGATTTTGGGTGGAAACACAGATCCAAACTATATCAATCAAGAAAGGAGAATGCAGAATATTAATTACATCTGTAATGTTTGTATTTAAAAAATAGTGATGAGACTTTACCTTCCAGAATTGGTGCACTGGTAAATCTGAATCAACAATTCTACTGAAAACTACAAGAAAAGCTTAACAAAGACTAAAGAAGCATCTGCTTCAAGTAATTGGCAAGTTACCAACTTTTCAACTATTGGAGAATGTACAATTCAAGGCATCTGAGCCTAGCATTTAGGGCCCTCTTAGCCCTCTGGGTATGTGCCAATTCAGAAAGAGGTAACTGAGTTTGAGACGCCAAGAACTGTTTCTGAGAGTCTCATGAGACCAGAGAAACAAAAATTAGAGTCCATACATTTCCATGAGGTAAAAGATGTCCCAGATAAATCCCTCATCTTTGCATTGGGATCCTACAGCGTTGGAATACAGGAGTAAGTTTTACTTACAGTAAAATTTACATTCTGAAGAACTGAACCCAGCATCAATTAAACTTAATTGCAGATACTTGATTTAGTTGATTTTTTTAAGAAAGAAATCTTTATTAATAATCTTAATAATAATAATACTGTTAATTTAAATGGTCACACCTTGGAAGCTTACATAACGGTAAGAAAGGAAGCCCGGGGCTTGGCTGCAGTCCTGGGGATCTGGGCCGGGGGGTGAGCTGCTGCTGCAGGAGAAGGGTCCAGAACAGCAGAGGGACAGGGGCTCTGTACAGAGGACAAAGCCAGAGGCAGGGCAGGAGGCTATGTACAACGGGAATAGGCAAGGAGAATTCCAGTAGAGCTTCAGGAGCTGATGCTGAATAGAAAGTGAGGTGCGTTTTAAAATTTTTGGTGTGTTTTTATTTCTATTGGATAAGTCCCCAAGAGAAATTGTCAAGATTGTGGTAACTTTAGGAAGGGAGACAGAGTAGTAACGGAAGAGAACAGAAGAGAAACCTATGGGTTTTGGCAAATGTTTTGTTTTTTAACTTGGGTAGTGGCTACAAAGGTAATAATTTCATGATAAATCTTGGGCAGTTTATTTTTTGTTTTGTGTATCTATAGACATATTGAAATATTTCATATTACATCAGGCTAAATATGTCTTTTAAAAAGTTGGTATGAACTCAAAAACTGTGAATTCATTTTTCAAAAAGTCAAGCAAATAAGACAAATCTATTAATATTTGAGAAAGCTGGTTTATTGCTATATTAATTGCTTTTTTGTATCATATACCTCACTTATTAAATAGCAAAAGAGTAATAAAAAATTAACACCATGTTCATCCTGAGAAAGACTGAGCAAAAATAATAATCATCACTGTCATTCCAAGGGAGCAAAATATTACATCTAGCTTTGTAATATTTGTAATATCTAATCACTTATAGGCTATATTTACAGCAGCCACAAGCCATTTCAGCATGTTGTTTAGGAGCCTAAATTTCTCCTCTTCTCTAGTATAACTTTTCATTGAATTCCATTGTTTTTCAGGAAAAAAAAAATGTTAAGTTTTTTCACTGGGCTTGGAAATGAGCACTGGTTCATGCAGTTTCAGTTCACGGAGCTAACTCAACAATCCTGCAAAAAGACTGCAAGAACCAATATTATAGATTTTGCCCTTTGAATTCCCTGGAATAGTTATCAAGTAGAGAAAGTTTGGGAAAAGTAATTTGAATGGCAAATCACATTTTTTGAATCCTATACCTTGATAGTTTTTTATTACATTGCCAGATTATTTTATTTTAGTATGCTCTATACAATATATTTGTCTTTCCTAGGAGGTCAACAGGTTGAAATTTCTTTTACTCTATCACTGATCTTGACAAGTCTTCCAATTAAGTTACTAGCGCATTTTTAAAAGCAAGTACCACATTTTTTCCTCTCAATTTTCCTGATATCTAAAATATGTATCAATTTTTATTTTTATGCCATCCTATATTTGAAACATTTTCTGATAATCTTTTGCAGCATTTGCAGGTTTGAGTACTTGTCCTATACCAACTGGGATCTTCTGTTGTTGCTATTTACCTCTCTGTCTCTAGAGATTAAATGAGGACACAAATCATGACTTAAAAATCTTTATACCTTGTGCCTAGCAAATAATTCAATAAACATCAGCAAAATGGTGAATAAAAATCAACTTCTAGATATTTTCTTGACAGATCATCAAGTCAGTAAGAATGGGTAATCCTTGACATGCTAGAAAGATGGCAGTCAGGAGGCAGGACTAGGTTGCAGCTCCCACGTGGATAGACAGAGCAGCATGTGGAGACTCACATCATGAAATTTTGCTCCAATAACTGCCACAGAAACATACCAGGAAATCTCAGAGAATCCACAGGCCCTTTGAAAGAGCTAGATCGCCACTGCAGACTCCCAGAGATGCCAAAAAACTGTGAATCTGCTTGCTTTCTCAATGGGGAGGCTCGTGATCTGGGGCAAGTTCTCAGCCTTTGTCACTGGCTGCCTGGAAATAGACTCGGTGCTGTTGTGGGGGGATGGTGGGAGACAGACCAGCCTTTAAGACTGTGGGGTGTGTGGGAGCAGGGTGAAGCCTGTGACTGCCAGCTTTCCCCCACTTCTCTGGTGACCTGTATGGCTCAGCAGATACAGCCATAACCCCATGGGAATATTACTCCACTGGGCAGGGAACCACACTTTTATCTCTCAGGGTAGCCACAGCAAGCCCCACCCAAGGAGAAGCTGAGGTCAGAGAAGCCTACCGCTGCCCCTACCTGGTGGTCTTTCCCTACCCACCCTGGCATCTGAAAACAAAGCTCATATTCTCTTGTGAGCTCAATAAGGTGTTTCTAGGCTAAATGTGCATCCTTCCTATAGGATCACAGCTGATGCACTCTTGAAAGCATCACCTCCTGGCTTGAGGCCAACTCACACAAAACAGGTACACTGAACAAAAACACAACCAAGGACCCTCACAGAGTCCACTTCACTTCCCTGCTACCTCCACCAGAGCAGGTGCTGGTATCTATGACTGTTAGACCTGAAGATGGGTCACATCACAGGACTCTTTGCAAACATTCTCCAGTACCAACCAAGAGCCTGGTATCTCCCCTGTGTGGCTAGACCCAAAAGAGCAAAAAAAAAAAAAAAAAAAAAAAAAAAAATCACTACAATTCAGCTCTCCAGGAGGCCCCAGTCCTAGGGGAAGGGGGAGAACACTACATCCAGGGAGCACCCCATGAAATAAAAGAATCTGAACAGCAGCCCTTGTATCCCAGATCTTCCCTTTGACATAGTCTACCCAAATGAGAAGGAACCAGAAAAACAATTCTGGTAATAAGACAAAACAAGGTTCTACCTAAATGAGAAGAAACCAGAAAAAACAATGCTGGTAATATGACACAACGATATTCTTTAACACCCCCAAAAGATAATACCAGATCACCAGCAATGGATCCAAACCAAGATGAAATCTCTGAATTGCCAGAAAAAGAATTCAGAAGCTCGATTATTAAGCTAATCAAGGAGGCACCAGAGAAACATGAAGTCCAATTAGAGAAATTAAAATCATGATAGAGAATATGAAAGGAAAAATCTTCAGTGAAATAGACAACATAAATAAAAAGCAATCACAACTTCCGGAAATGAAGGACACACATAGATAAATGCAAAAAATAGTCACAGCAATAGAATAAAACAAGCAGAAGAAAGAACTTCAGAGCTTGAAGACTAGGCTTTTGAATCAACTCAATCCGTCAAAGACAAATAAAAAAGACTAAAAACCAAAGTCTCCAATAAATTTGGGACCATGTTAAACATCCAAACTTAAGAATAATTGGTGTTCCCAAGGAGGAAGAGACATCTAAGAGCTGGAAAACATACTTGAGGCAATAATCAAGGACGACTTCCCCTGCCTTGCCAGAGATCTAGATGTCCCAAATTCAAGAAACTCTCAGAATACCTGGGAAATTCATTGCAAAAAGATCGTGGCCTAGGCACATAGTCATCAGGTTATCTAAAATCAGGACAAAGGAAAAAATCTTAAAAGCTGTGAGGTAAAAGCATTAAATAACCTATATGTAAAAACGTGTCTGATTAACAGAAGATTTCTCTGCAGAAACCCTCTAAGCTAGAAGGAATTGGGGTTCTATTTTTGGCCTCCTCAAACAGAACAATTATTAGCCAAAAATTTTGTATCCAGTGAAAGCAAGCATCATAAATGAAGGAAAGTTAGTCTTTTACAGACCAAAAAAAAAAAAAAAAAAAGTGGAGAGAATTTGCCACTACCAGTCCAGCACTACAATAACTACCAATAGGAGCTCTAAATCTTGAAAATACACCAAAATAGGGCCTCATTAAAGCATAAGTCTCACAGGCCTATATAACAATAACACAATAAACAACAACAACAACAACAAAAACCCCAAGATATTCCAGCAACAAATAGCATGATGAATAGAAAAGTACCTCACATCTCAATAATAACGTTGAATGCAAATTGCCTAAATGTTTCACTGAAAAGGTATAGTATGGCAGATAATTCACTAAGTTTCTGCTATTTCTGGGAGACTCGCCTAACACATAAGCACTCACATAAACTTAGATGAAAGGGTGGAAAAAGGTATTCCATGGAAATAGACACCAAAAGCAAGCAGGAAGCAGCTATTTTCATATCAGACAAAACAAACTGTAAGGCAACAGCAGTTTAAAAAAGACAAAGAGGGACATTATATAATAATAAAAGGACCAGTCCAACAGGAAAATATCACAGTTCTAAATATATATTTACCTAACACTGGGGCTCCCAAATTTGTAAAACAATTATTGCTAGACCTAAGAATCAGTGAGATGGCAACACAATAATAATGGGGGACTATAATATTTCCTTGATAACACTAGACAGGTCATCAAGACAGAAAGTCAACCTAAAAACCATGAATTTAAACTATACCCTATTACAAATGGACTTAACATATTTACAGAACATTCTACTCAACAACGGCAGAATATACATTCTATTCCTTAGCAAATACAATATTCTCCAAGATAGACCATATGATAGGCCACAAAACAAGTCTCAGTAAATTTAAGAAAATCTAAATTATATCCAGCACTTTCTCAGATCACAATGGAATGAAATTGGAAATCAACTCTGAAAGAAACCCCCTAAATTATGCAAATACATGGAAATCAAATAACCAGCTCCTATATGACCATTGGGTAAACAATGAAATCAAGATAAAAATTAAAAAATTATTTGAACTGAACAATAATAGTCACAGAATTTGTTGAAACCTGTGGGACATAGCAAAAGTGGTGCTGAAAGGAAAGTTTATCTCGTTAAATGCCTACACCAAAATGTCTAGAAGAGCACAAATAGACAATCTAAGGTCATACATCACGGAACTGGAGAAACAAGAACAATCCAAATCAAAACTCAGCAGAAAAAACTGAAGAAATAAATAACAAAGACCAGAGCAGAATAAAATGAAGTTGAAACAAACAAACAAACAAAAATACAAAAGATAAATGAAACAAAAAGCTTGTTCTTTGAGAAGATAAAATTGATAGACCATTAGCAAGCTTAAACAAGAAAAAACAGAGACGATTCTAATAAACTCAATTAGAAACTAAACAAGAGATATTACAACTGATAACACAGAAATACTGAGAGTATTCAAGGCTATTATGAACATCTTTACTTGCATAAACTAGGAAACTTAGAGGAGATGGATAAATTCCTAGAAATATGCAACCTTCTTAGATTAAACAAGGAAGATACAGAATCTATGAACAGACCAATAACAAACAGCGAGACTGAAATGGTAATTAAAAAATTGCTAATAAAAAAGTTCAGCACTAGACGGATTCACAGCTGAATTCTTTCACACATTCAAAAAAGAATAGGTACTAATCCTACTGACACTGTTTCAAAAGAGAGAGAAAGGAGTCATCCTCCTAAGTCATTCCATGAAAGCAATATCACCCTAATATCAAAACCAGGGAAAAACATAATAAAAAAAGGAAACTACAGACCAATAACGCTGATAAACACAGATGCAAAAATCCTCAACAAAATACTAGCAATCCAAGTCCAACAGGATATCAAAGACATATTCCATCATGATCCAGAGAGTTTCATACCAGTGATGTAGGGGGGATTTAACATATATAAATCAATAAATATGATACACAAAATAAACACCTAAAAACAAAAGTTATCATCTCAATAGTTGCAGAAAAAGCACTTGACAAAATCCAGCATCCCTGTATGTTTAAAACCCTCAGCAAAACCAGAATAGAAGGGCATACCTTAAAGTAATAAAGCCAATTTATCGGCGGGGCACAGTGGCTAACACCTGTAATCCCAGCACTTCGGGAGGCCGAGGCAGGTGAATCACATGAGGTCAGGAGTTCGAGACCAGCCTGTCCAACATTGCAAAACCCTGTCTCTACTACAAATACAAAAAACTAGCTGAGTGTGGTAGCAGGCACCTGTAATCCCAGCTACTCAGGAGGCTGAGGCAGGAGAATTACTTGAAGCCCGGAGGCAGAGGTTGCAGTGAACTGAGATAGCGCCACTGCACTCCAGGCTGGGTGACGAGCAAAACTTCATCTCAGAAAAAAAGAAGCCATTTATGACACACCCACACCCAACATTATACTGAACAGGGAAAAATTGAAAGCATTCTCCCTGGGAATTGGAACAAGACAGTGATGTCCCCTTTCACCACTTTTATTCAGCATAGTACTGGAAGTCCTAGCCAGAGCAATAAAATAAGAGAAAGAAATAAAAGGCACCCAAATTGGTAAAGAGAAAGTCAAGCTGTTGCTGTTTGCTGATGATATGATTATATACCTAGAAAACCCTAAAAGCTCATTAAAATGAAAAATTAACTTCACCATCATGGAAAATGTAAAGTTTGTCAAGAAACGATTGTGTATTTATTTGACAATGTTATGTTCATATTCTGTTTCTAAAAATATTACAGTGGAGATTTTATCATATTAATGCCTTCTGAGTAGCAGATCTTTGAGCAATCTCTATCAATTTTCCACTAAAATAAATTTAAAGACACAAGGATAAAAATTGAAATTAAGACCCATAGTTTGGACAAATTTTCTAGTAATATTAAGAATATAAAAGTATTGAGAAAGAAACCTACCCATCTTCATTTCCTTTCTGACTTTAGGTTTGTTTCATGAAATCAAGTCCTCTGGAAAAGAAAATATATACATATAAAATAGAGTTTACATACTTATATCTGTGGTAAACAGAATAATGGTTGCCAAAAATGACCATGTCTTAATCACCAGAACCTGTGAATATGTCATTATACATGGCAAAATGGACTTTGCATATGTAATTAAAGAACATGAAATTGGGAGATTATTCTGGAATATCTGGTGCACTCAATGTAATTACATGGGCCCTTGAAAGTGGAGATCCAGCTGGGCACAGTGACTCAAACCTGAAATCTCAGCACTTTGGGAGGCTGAAGCGGGTCAGTCATCTAAGGTTAGGAGTTTGAGACCAGCCTGGCCAACATGGTGAAACCCCAAATCTACTAAAAATACAAAAATTAGCTGGGCATGGTAGCACGGGCTGGTAATCACAGC
This sequence comes from Sapajus apella, assembly GCF_009761245.1. Taxonomy (NCBI): domain Eukaryota; kingdom Metazoa; phylum Chordata; class Mammalia; order Primates; family Cebidae; genus Sapajus; species Sapajus apella. Next base: position 2,019,195 of record NW_022436967.1, read on the forward strand.
TACTTGGGAGGTTGAGGCAGGAGAATCACCTGAGCTCCAGAGGTGTAGGTTGCAATGAGCTGAGATTGCACCATTGCACTTCAGCCCAGGTGACAGAGCAAGACTCTGTCTTAAAAAAAAAGAAAAAAAGAAAGCGGAGAACCTTGTCAGATTGTGGTCAGAGATGCAGTTTAAGGACTGGATCCTGGTTCCATAGTTACTGTCTTTGAAGTTGAAGGAGAGGGACTATAAATAAATGAATAGGGGCAAATGCTAGGAGCTGAGAATGGTAACAAAATGGATTCTCTACTATATTCTCCAGGAAAAAAAAAAAAACAAAATAAAACAAAACACACAACCATGACAAACCCTTGGGCTTAGCTCAGTTATACACATGCTTCAGCCTCCAAGTGCGTGTTAACAACACATTACAGCAGCAGTAGAAATCATACAGTGTCTGTATGACCTTGGATTTACCAACGTGGTACCTATACCAACCAGAAAATTGTTAGGCCTTGTCTTTAGCCACAAAAGTTTGATTTAACTTGCTTCTCTATCCACCCAAAATTTTAGGACACCTGCCATTCACAGCTAACACCAGGGAAGTAGGCAGGAATGGAATATGGATATACGTGTAGTTGAGTTTGAAAACTAAAGCCAATCTACCAACCCACTATTTTTAGTTCCTGTGTCTAGATCTATGTATCTACACGTGCGCGTGCATGCAAGTGCGCGCACGCACACACACACACACACACACACACACAATGCATAAAACAACTTCATCAGGTAACTGTTATCCATTTAACTAGTGAGGGGTGCAGACACAGAGATGTACATAGCATGTGACTTGTAAGAGATGGAACATCAAATTTGAATTCAAGTTTGTCTGATACCAAAGGCTTATAAGATGTGTGTTTTGTGTGTGTGTCACACAATTCAGCCACAATAAATAGGTTTATGTCATTCTTTTTTATTAAAATTATGGCCATGCATTTCCTTTATTCAATTCTTGCGTTATTTTTTATTTTATTGATAATAACTTCCTTCATCTCAGAGCTTGTGTTCTGGTAGAGATAATCCTTTTTCTATGATAAACTAAATCTGTTTTATGCATATTTTGTATTAAAATAAACCACAGTAATGGAAAATCCTAATCAAAATGATTTTTAATAAGAAAATGTAGGCCTGGTGCAGTGGCTCACACCTGTAATCCCAGCACTTTGGGAGGCCAAGGTGGGAGGATCATGAGGTCAAGAGATCGAGACCATCCTGGCCAACATGGTGAAACCCCCATCCCTACTAAAACTACAAAAATTAGCTAGGCATGGTGGCGGGTGCCTGTAGTCCTAGCTACTCAGGAGGCTGACACAGGAGAATCCCTGGAACCTAGTATGTGGGGGTTGCAGTGAGCCAAGATCTCGCCACTACACTCCAGCCTGGCAACAGAGTGAGAC
>NW_022436967.1:2021030-2093832 GCF_009761245.1 Sapajus apella
AAAAAAAAAAAAAAAAAAAAAAAAAAAAAAAAAAAAAAAGAAGAAAGAAAGAAAGCATATTGGAGTATGTAACTTAGAAGTCCTGAGGTTGGGTTGGCATCACATAAATCAAATAACATGTGATCCAGTATGACTCAAACATGCTATTAAACAGCTTTTTTTTTTTAATTCCGTTTTTCCCCTCCACTTATGGGAGTTTACTTTATTGCAAAGCTTCCTTAAGCTTACATTGTGCCTTGTTCCTGTTTTCAAGGATGAGAAAGTATTTTTGTTCCGGAATTACCATGAAATTCTGAAAGTTATTCTGATTAAACTGATTTAAGTTATATGCCACCCATGAAACACTATTCTTGGGAGATTTAATGCACTGATTGGCTTCTGTTATATGTTATTGGAATCAAATGAATCCCCAAAAGCCAAGCTGCCTTGTCAGCAAGGAAAGCAATGTTGGAAAGGATAATAAGGTAAGGAGAAATACGTGTATAATTAACAAAAAGGAAAATATTTTAACTATTTTAAATGTAATTTCCTTGAGGAAAGGATTTTGCCTTTTTTATCATTTTAAAATCACTATTTATCATTGCAGAAATCATAATATTGGCAAAAGTTTATAATAAATGAATATGTACTTATATGAATATCAATATAAAACACCTAAGAGACTGTATTTACAAATTATGATAATAATCAAATATCGTGTTAGTTATTTCTGATGCAACATAAATATACAACAACAAACTTTTCTTAAATGACAGCACTGGAAGAATTGAAATTTATAAAAATTTTAAATTTATAGTTGTGGAAAAATATGAACTATAAGTGAAATTTTGCTGTGTATTAAATGTTAGTTAAAAAATAAATTTGGATCTCTAATCCACACAATATTTAAACATTTTTTAGGTAGATTAAAATTTTAAAGTAAATGATATAATTTCATAATATTTAACTGTTAATTTTAGTCTTTTAAATATGTAGTATTAAAACATTAAAATATAAACATAGGAAAATATCAATAAAGGTAAGTATCATAAAATTTAAAATTTCTATTCTGTAAGGATCTTATATAAAAGACCATAAGGAAAGACAACACAACAGAATTCAGATTATAGAGAATTTTGACAATAAGGGAAGACAACACAACAGGAAAATGGACCAAATACAGAAAAGGATGTCCACATAAATGAACACTAACCATTGAAAATGAACACTAACCAATGAAAATGAATTTATTTCACAGGATTCTGGAAGTTGGAAGTTCAAGATCGAGGTGTCAGCAGGTTTGGTTTCTCCTGAGATCTCACATGAGCTTCTCTCTGTTTGTACCAACCTGGTGCCTCTCCCTTTTCTTTTAATGACATTAGTTCTATTAAATTAGAGGTTCACCCATATAATATCATTTAACTTTGATTACCCCATTGAAAGCCCTATTGTCGGGGTTCAGGGGAGACCTCAGTTTCCCTGAGAGGACATTTCTCCAGGTTCTTGGGCTATCACTCTCTACAGAATGAGAGAGGAGACCACGGTGCAGTGTACTCATGAAATAAATACCAGACCCCAAAAGTGTTGCAGAAAAGTGATTTATTTAGGTAGAGAGAGAAAAAGGAGAAGGAGAGAGAAAGAAACAGCTAGCTCTCACACTGAATGAAAGAAAGAAAATCTGCTCTCACAAGGAGTGAGAAGGGTTCCCAGAGGGGGAAAACCAGAGAAGGAAAACTCCCCTCACACTGAGTGAGAGAATCTAGAAAGACGGAATCCAGGAGAGGAAAGGCAGCTTCCACACTGGGTGGAAGGGAACCCCAGAGGGGAAATCTAGGAGCAGAAAGAGAGCTCCCACCATGTGGGAGTGGATTCCAGAGAGCTGGAAATCTGGTGTGGGTGAAGGAGCAGGGGAATTTATCCTGGGAGAAATTCCCACCTCCACAAGTTCCTCTGGCCAATGAAAGGAGTTCCTTTAAACTTCCACTAGGGTGATTGACTCTTAGTTTCTTCCTGCATCCGCAAAATTTAAACCTAAACTGTTAAATCTCCCGGATAGAGAGAGATGGGAGGGGGGGGTGGGCATGGCGAAGTTCCTGCCCTTAAAACTACTCCTCCTTGTGGACCCAGAAAGAGAACACATTCCCTCACTATTTCCTAATATAATCCCTATTGGGGATTAGGGCTTGCTTCAGCATGTGAATTTGGTAGGATGCAATGAAGTTCAGTTCATTAAGAGTGACACATTCATATAATGGATCACTGTAGAGCAGTGAAGATACATTATCCGTAAGGATGAATTTCACAAACATAATGTTAAGTACAAAAAGCAAGCATCATATAAAGTTTTAAGATATGGAAATAATGCATATTAGTTGCTTTGGAAGAAAGTCATTTATAATAAACACATAAGGAACTACATAAGTATAACTAACAAATTCAAAATAGTCTTTCCTTCTGTAGGGGAAAGATGAAGATTCAATAAAGAATGTGTATGCCATACTGAATACTTCAGCTCAACCGTAGTGAGTTTTTAACATTTAACATTTTAAAAGGCTGAGTGGAATATGTATGCTTTTTTATTTTACTTTTTTGTTTGTTTGCATTAACTTTTATGTTTAAGATATATATTGTGCAACAATTTTGTGTGAAGTTATCTTGTAGAATCTTAGGATACATTGGCAAACATGCTAACATACCTACGGAGCTTATATTCTATTGCAGTAAACAGGCAAAAAACAGGAAACAAAACAAAACAGCCAAATATGTATAGTCTTTGCTGTGGTTTGGACATTTGTTCCTTCCAAATTTCATGTTGGAATTTAATTCAAAATATTGGAAGCGAGGCCTCATGGGAGGTACTTGGGTCATTACAGCAGATGCCTCATGAATAGGTTATGCCCTGCCTGGAGAGTATAAGTTCTCATTCTCTTCATTTTCATGAGATCTAGTTGTTAAAAAAGAGCCTGGCACCTCTCCCTTCTCTCTTTTGCTTCCATTTGCATCATGTGATCTCTGTACTCAGAACCCCTTTCACTAAGGCTGTTGACCATACGCAGATATCTAACCTTAAACTTTCCAGCCATCAAAATTGTGAGCCAAATAAACCAGGAATATGGAGCCTCAGGTTTTCCTCTTATGTTTGTATGTATGTATTTATTTATAGACAGTCTTCCTCTTTAGCCCAGCTATCCCCAACCACCCTGGGTTTAAGTGATTCTCTCCTGCCTCAGCCTTTCAAGTAGCTCAAGTAGTCGGGATTACAGGCATGACCCACCACATCCAGCTAAGTTTTGTATTTTTAGTAGAGACAGGGTTTTCCTGTGTTGCCTAGGCTGGTCTGGAACTCCTTGGCTTAGCAATAGGCCCACCTTGGCCTCCCAAAGTGCCGGGATTACGGGTATGAGCAACTACACCCGGCTAGGTAATCCTCTTTATAAACAAAAAACAGACAAAGACAAGCTTTTAGGAAAAATAAAAATTGAGCTTTTTTTTTTTTTTCAAAAGAATATATATTTTTCAGTAATTTGTTTTCATCCAGCAGATTTGTTTTCTTTTTATTATATATCTTCTGAAAATTTCTGAATTGATCAGAACTTTTTCTCAAATTGACTGCCACAGTAAATATGGAGGCATTTGTTATATGCAATGCATTTTATATTTAGGTGTAACTTCCTTCTAGATATTTAGTTTTAATGATACATACTTGTAAGCTGACTTAATTCTGTCTTTAAAATTTTGGGGAATATAAATAAATAAATAAGAGCAAAATATCAGGTAATCCTCACATGGCAAACAGATTGAATATGAAAAGTACATCTGTTATTTATTTATTTACAGCATAATACATGTGCTCTTTTTCTAGTGAAGTTAAAAATGTTGATCAGCTACCAATACAAAGAATTTGAAGAGCCAATTGAAAAAATTACTGCCAATGCTAATAACTGATAAAAATATTTTGATTATATTAATTTAAAATACAAGTTAATAATTTAACTTATATCAGCAAATATGTACATCTATGTCTGCATATATGTATATATAATAAAAATTGAGGAATTAGCTTTTACTACCACATGTTAAATAAAACAAGGTATATCCAGATGATACCATCAAAAGTATCAATTTGAAAAATGTTAAAGCACTTAGAAAATACACATACTTTCTAAATACACATATTAGAATATTCAGTGAAATTGAAGAATATGAAATTCTTTTCTGTACAAATTCTTTGTTCCCGATTATGTAATATACACCTGCATGCAGAAAGACATAAATAATGGTCGACATTTAATGAGCGCTTAGTTTGTGTCAGACACTGATCTGAGGATTTTTTCAGGATTATTTCAGTAAATCCTCATAAGAATCCTTTGATGTAAGTATCAATATTAGCTACATTTGACAGATGAGATGAGTTTTTGAGAGATTAAGTTTACAAACTTAGTTATTGTGGAATCCAGGATATGAATCAAAGAAGTCAGACTCCAGAACCTATCCTTTTAATTACTCTCCTGACTTGGAGGCCAACTGAGGCTACTCTTTATGATAAAAATATAATTAATTAGAGATTTTTAAGAATCCTGCTTCTAATGTTAAAGCCCATACCGTCCCAAATGTTATGCAAATTCCCAGAGGCTTATATTATATTATCTATTTTTTTTTTTTTTTTGAGACAGAGTGTCTCTGTGTCACCAGGTGCCAGGCTGGAGTGCAGTGGCGCCATCTCGGCTGACTGCAACCTCCGCCTCCCAGGTTCAAGCAATTCTCCTGCCTCAACCTCCCGAGTAGCTGGGACTACAGGCATGTGCCACCACGCCCAGCTAATTTGTGTATTTTTTTAGTGGAGACTGGGTTTCACTATGGTCTCCATCTCTTGACCTCGTGATCCACCCACCTTGGCCTCCCAAAGTGCTGGGATTACAATATATTATCATTTTCTTTTGATTCATTGAGGTGATATTCATTAGAGCCTCATGAAACCTCTATTGTTCAGTTTTTGGCTATCACTCTGGAAAATTGTTGCTTGTTTAATTTTCCCTCAAGCTAGAGCTGCCTAATCTTGTGACTTTTTTTCCTGTCTTCTCACTCTCCTCTCTTTTCTTTTCTCTGCCTTATTCTGACTCACTGTTCACTTTTTATACAGATTAATTTGTTTTCTTCCAAGCATGTTGTCTGAGAAGAATCTTCAAGACATTTTGCTAGATGAAAAGTTTCCATAAACTGTTGATGCTAATTGTTAATTATCATTAGGTTGGTGAAAAATAATTATGGTTTTTGTCATTATATTTAGGGCAAAAAACACAATTAGTTTTGCCCCAACCTGATACTTCCCTGCCACATAAAATGAACATGATAATCTAAAGAGAATTTATATTCATATGTATATACATAATGAGCAATATACATTTGGAAAAATTTTTGATCTCACTACGAATTAATCAAAATATACGTGGTCACAATACCATGTTTACCTCAACAATCGGAAAAGCTTTAACATATATATTATTGAATACTGAAAAAGGTGTTTTGGCAGGAGTTTTCACTGGTACTTTGCATTGCTGTTTCTGCAAAGTAATTTGGCACCATATTAAAAATAATCTCAGTACTAAATTCATACACTTTGGCTCAAGAACTCTATCAATTTCTTCTAAATGCAAGACAGAAGACCACAGACATTGTAGGTGTTTCAATACCATATATCACAGCTAGCTTTAATATGAGAGGTTGAGTGCCCACGGTTCTATGTTACACACTGTCGGGAAGTATTCCACAGCAAAATTGTCTAAGGACCAAAAATTACTGCTATAAATGATGGATTCTTTTCAATTTACAGAGTCACCGACACAAACAAAAGGAAACGGATATTTTCCTCAAATCTCTACAAACACCATGGGCATGAAAATGGTGATTCCATGATTAGATGACATTTAACTCTGGCAGTAGACACATCACTGTTTCTCTTTTACTCCCTGGAGTGTGAAGTATTTCAAATTTCAGAGACCTGACGAAGTTTGCTTAAATGTTCTTAGTCCACGTTCACCCAAAAATGTTTTATATTATAGAGCATCAATGTCGGTTGAATCCAAATTTCTTTTTTCCCTAAAGTGTTCTTCAGATGATCATGTGAATTGGCAGATATAAATTAATACACAGAAAAAGAGCACATATTCAAATTTGTATCCAACCTCCAATATCTCTATGAGTAGTAATAGACTTCAGGTTTACCTGATATGCCTTGTTATAAACATGTATCTAGAGAGTTTATCATTTGCATGTGGGTGTTCTGGAGCTCTTTAGGTCTACTATCAAAAGTAAACTACCTGGCAATTCAGCCTCCATCAGCAAATGCCAGTAACTATTTCAAATTGCATCCAAAGACCCTAGAGGACTGATGCTGTTCCTTCCTCTCAGCCATGCTCCTTTAGATATTCATTTAGGAATTATAGATAGAGGAAAGGTCAGGGTCACACAGCTTTTTCAGTAATATTATTGGGAATTTAGAATTTATTTGTAAATTAATAAATAAGAAAGAGGATGAAAGAAAGTTTGTACATGAAACTGTGGCGTAATTCTGCTGAGTCCTTCGAGGTTCTGTGTTCATGTAGAAAAACTAATTACAAATATTAGTTAGTAGTGAATGGCTTTTCATCCATGAATATTTATCTACCAGTGCACTAAATGCAGAGATGTCTGTAAGTAGTTTATGGTTTATTTTAAAGATTCCAGGTGTTCAGTTCATCTGCATATAAACATGACACCCACACAGCAAACAAGCTTATTCACCAGAGTAAATACGCCCCCTCTAGCTATATACTTTGTACTTTCTTCAGAGATCAATTCAGCAAGAACCACATTATTTATTCAGGATGACATTAAGATGTTCATTCTTCATAAGAATAAACACATTGATAATGTTAATGCTACACTTCATTTTCTGTGGAACACCCACACTTAAATACAGCAGAGGAATGCATGACATTTTCTTTGCATTTTTTATTTCAACATGTGATTATAGCTTTCTGTTTGTGGTTAGTCACTTCTGCAAGATTTCCCAATTTACGATTTTAAATATTATACTTCTAGCTTTCCAAATAAGTAACCTCAGCATGATTTCATTATTGTTGCTCTTTGATAGCGGTAGATAGTAAAAATTTAAAAATACACGAGGGCACTGAATTCTATTTCTCTAAAGAGAGTTGAAAGGAAAAACAAATATAGAAAGCATTGAACAACATGAGGAAAGTCACAGTAGTCATATAAAACTCTGGATAAAACAAACCTCCTGAAGAAACAGATGGGTCTTTTTACAATAAACTGGGCATTTTTATGGCTCACTGGAGCACATACTATAAAGTGTCAATGAAGAAGGTTAGATAAGTCTCTAAACTAAGATTCTGTCTTCGTAAGGGATAGATAAAACAACTCCAGGATGTATCTGAAGGGCTTTTTAGTTCTTTCTACACAAACAATAAATATAAAAGGCAAGGTATAGCTGAGGCAAGATCTATTCTTTTGTAGTTTCTATTAAAAAATTGTGTTTTTGGATTCTGGGCTTAGCACTTTGCTGTTGCCTATTTAGGGTTAATATCACTTGCTCATTTAGCTCATAAGGCTCTTGGGCCCAAAGCTATTGCTGATCATTTAATTCTATATATTTCACTTTCTGATAGAATAGAAAGTTATTTCTAGATCACACCACAGAGATTTCTTATAAGAAAAAGATATACAAGATATATATATGTGTGTGTATATACATATCCCTTGAAAGCTACTGTACAATTATTAAATGAAAAATTATAAATAATTTTTAAACTAGAGAAAAAATGAAGCATTACTCAAAGACCTGATAGAGGTCAATAAAAGTCAAGAGAATGCACAATTTATCTTAGATAATTTAAAGATAAAGTGATACCACATTTGCTAGTATTGAAACATAAACATAAACCTAAGTATATTTCCAAAATACAATCATAAAAGAAATAATTTAACAAATATTTTGTTCTAAATAAAAATCATATTAAACAATGTAGTTGTACTTTGACAAATAGGAGAAATAAAATTCAATTTCATAAATAACAACGTATTTTAAATAATTTTAGAACATATCTGATACAGAATACACAGTTAATTGATTGTTACTTTAGGAAAGAGAGTTAAGAAAAACTAATGGCTATATTCTCAAACTTAAAAATTAGAGCTACATCTTCAGAAGACTTATGGTAATAATTAATCTCAAAATTAACAGGAATTGTTCTAATGTAAGTTGTTATAAAATATTTTGAAATTACATTTTAAAATATATATTTAATTACTGAAAAGGTAAAATTTGCAATTGGAGAAAAATTCAGTGTTACAAGTGGTATATAATGAAAAATCAGCTTTCACTCCTTCTTGTTACCAAATCCCTCCCCTCCTAGATGCAGCCATGATAAAAAACCCTATGTAAACCAAGATCTTTACACAAATAGAATGTTCTTTGACATATTTTCCCACATATTATAATGTAAAGTAGTTTTTTAAAGTTAATGTAGTTCTGGCTTCTTATTTTTAAAGGTTGCAAAGCACTTCCTTGATGGGCATATCACAATTTACTTTTAATTTTATAGTTTCTAACGTTAGTTCTTACACCAATGTTGATACTACTTATGTTTGTATGTGGATAAACATATGTGTATAGATTTTTTTAAATCACATTTTGTCAAATATTTCCTTTGGTTGTAAGATATAGCATTACTTTTGCTACCATTAGGAAAGAAAAGAAACATAAGATAAATAGTGTATACCAACAATTATTTAATAACACTCAATTTTAAAGATTTTAAAATTTGCCTCAGAATCAATATAATATAGTACAATTTTGAGTACCATAGAATCAATGAAATAAGGAGCTAAAAAATAACATAGCTGTGTCAAATGGCCGTATTGCCACGTACGGCACTCTCAATAATTTATCACACCATTGAAAATGCAGGACAATGCCTGTTTCACCTAAACAAAATAATTCATGTAAATTTTGAATCTTGACCAATCTCATACATTAAAAAATGGTATATTTTAATATGGAAAAGTGACATTGCTATTTCGTCATCCACAAACTGCTCCAGATTTCCTAAATAAACACTGAAAACAAAAAAATGAACACTGACAAACAATAAAGCTTATTGCACATCTTTTTTGAAGTTGGACAACAAGAGTTTAATGTATTGTGTGATCTGGGCACATTCATTTAATTATTCTGCCTCAGTTTTTCCTTCTGTAAACTGATGACAATAATATATTTTCATAAATTGTTATAAGATTGAGTAAAACTAATGTATGTAGAATATTTCTGGAACATAGTGGTACTATTTGTGTATTAGACATTACTATTATTATTATTACTACTATTGCTACTGCTATGATAATGTGCTTAAGAATGGAGAACAATTTTAATTCACTAAGAACACTGTTATTTAGAGTGAGCTTTTAAGTAAATGAGTGCCTATACAGTTGACCCTTGAACAATGCAAAAGTTAGGGGACTGGTGTGGTGACTCACTCCTGTAATCCCAGCAGTTTGGGAGGACGAGGCAGGCGGATCACCTGAGATCAAGAGTTTGAGACCAGCTTGGCCAACATGGTGAAACCCTGTCTCTACTACAAATACAAATAATTAGCCAGGTACGATGGTGTTCACGTGTAATCTCAACTACTTGAGAGGCTGAGGCAGGAGAGTCACTTGAACCGGGAGGCAGAGGTTGCAGTGATCTGAGATCGTGTCACTGCACTCCAGCCTGGACAACACAGCAAGACTCTGTCTCAAAAAAAAAAAAAAAAAAAAAAAAAAAAAGAAAGAAAGAAAGAGAGAGAGAGAAAGGAAAATCCACATTTACCTTACAACTCCCCTAAAACTTAATAGCTTACTGTTGACTGGAAGCCTTACTGATAACATAAACAGTTGATGAACACACATTTTGTACCTTATATGTATTAAATACTGTATCCTTACAACAAAATAAGCAAAAAAAATATTATTGAGAAAATCATTAGGAAGAGAAAATATATTTACAATTAGGTGCAGGTGAATTGTCATAAAAATCTTCATTCTTATCTTCACTTTCAGTAGGCTGACGAGGAGGAGAAACAGGAGTTCATCTTGCTGTCTCAGGGGTGGCAAAGGCTGAGGAAAATCTGTGCATAAGCCAACTGGCCCAATTCAAACCTGTTTTGTTCAAGGGTCTACTGTATAATGGCTAGGAAAAAAAAGATTAAATCTTTTTGGAATGCCATTTGCACAGCAATAAGTATTTTGCTCAATTTACAAAGTGATGTCAGAAGAATTTTTTTTAAATAATAATAATCACAATGAAGTTTTAAAACTGAGACATATTTATTTCATTAAATTATAATGGGTCAAAACCAATATTAGTTGTGCAAGATTTGTTGAAATTTTCGGGAGCTAATGTGTATTCTATTGGCTAAAACAGAAAAAGTCACATTGTGCCCATGTGTACCTTTAACCAAACAGAAGGTATATGCTTATCTGATTATAATATTTTCTTTGATTTCTTTATTTTTAGTTTTTATTGGAAAATAGTAATTATATATGTTCATGGAGCATAAGATGATGTTTTGATGTTTCCTTACAATGTGTAATGATTAAATCAAACTAATTAATAAGTCCTTCACCTCACATACTTATTTTTTTATGATGCTAGCATTTAAAAGCCGATTCTTCTAAAATTTTTAAAACAGATAAAACACTATTATTATAGTCACCATTCTGTACAATGGATCACTATAACATATTTCTTCGATCTAATTGAAACTTTGTGCCTTTTTATCAACTTGTCCCTCTTCCTCACTGGCCACCCTCCCCTATCATCTGGTAATCCCCATTCTACTCTAATTCTATGACTACAGCTTTTTAAGATTCCACATGTAAGTGAGAACACATGGTATTTGTCTTCCTGTGCCTGGCTTATCTCTTTTGGCACAACATCCTCCAGGTTTATCCATGTTGTTGCAAATGACGATATTTTCTTCTTTTTTATGAATGCATATTATTTTATTATTTACACAAACATACCTCAGATATGTTGTGGTTTGGTTCTAAACAGCCATAATATTGCAATAAAGCAAGCCACATAAATCTTTTCTGGTTTCCTAGGGCATACAAAAATTATGTTTACACTACAGTTAGTGGAGTTAAGTGCAATAGTATTATATTTAAAAAGTATATACTTAACTTAGAAAGTATTTTATTGCTAAATTGTTAATAGTCATTTGAGTACTCAGCGAGTCATAATCTTTTTCTGGTAGAATATCTTGCCTCAAGGTTGATGGCTGCTGACTGACGAGAGTAGAGAGTAGAGTGGTTACTTAATGTTGGGGTAGCTGTGTCAATTTCTGAAAATAAGAACTCAATAAAATTTGCCACATTGACTCTTCTTTTCATGAAAGATTTACCTGTAGCAGACAATTCTGTTTGATACTACTTTACTCACAGTAGAACTTCTTTCAAATTAGAAATCAATGCTCTCAAACTCTGTTGCTGCTTTATCAACTAAGATTGCATGATATTCCAAATCCTTTGCTGTCATTTTAACAATGTTTATAGCATTTTCACCAGGAATAGATTCTGTATCAAGAAACCACCTTCTTTGTTCATTCACAAGAAGTAACTCCTCATTCATTAGTTTGATCATGAGATCGCAGCAATTCAGTCACATTTTCAGGCTCCATTTCGATTCCAGTTCTCTTGCTATTTCCACAACATCATCAGTTACTTCCTCCATTGAAATCTGAAACCCTTTCTTTCCCTTGGACACTTAGAAACCATTTTAGGGTTATTACCTGGCCCAATTTTAATATTGGTGTGTTTCAAGGAATAGAGAAGCCAGAAGAGAGGGAGAGAACTGGAGAACAGCCAGTGGAAGGGGCATTCAGAAAACAAGCAGCATTTATTGGTAAGTTTGCCATCTTATAAGGGTGCAGTTCATGGCCCCCCCAAACAGTTATGACTGTAACATCAAAGATCGCTGATCACCATAACATATATAAGAATAATGATAAAGTCTGAAATATTGTGAGAATTATCAGTATATGACATAGAGACACAAAATGAGCCTGTGCTGTTGAAAAATGGCACTTAGACTTGCTCAATGTAGGCTTGACACAAACATTCCTCTTAAAAATATAAATTTGTGAAGCAAAATAAAGCAAAGTGCAATAAATGAGGAATGCTTGTATATGCAACACACTCCTTATTGATTATTTTGATGGTAGACACCTAATTTTCTTCCATATTTTAGCAATTATAAATAATGCTTCAATGAACATGGGCTTGCAGTTGTCTCTTTGGCAATGATTAATTAAGTTTCTTTGTATATATACCCACATATTCGATTGCTGGATTATATCATAATTCTATTATTATTTTTATGAGAAACCTTTCTACTATTTAAAAATTGCTGTATTAAGTTATTTTTCCAGTGACAGTGCCTAGGATTCTTTTTTTTTTTTCACACCTTAGGCAATACTCACTATCTTTTGTCTTTTTGTTAGTAGCCACTCAAACATGTGTGAGGTGACAACTCATTGTGGTTTTCATTTGGATTTCCCTAATGCTTAGTGTTGACAAGCTATATATATATATATATATGCACACACACACATATATATATACATACATATATGACATTTATATGTCTTCTTTTGAGAAGTGCCTGTTTAAGTCTTCTGTGTATTCTTTGATTGATTAATTTGTTTTTGTTCTATTCAGTTGTTCAAGTTCCTAATATGTTTTGAATATAAAACCTTTATCAAAATTATGTCTTGCAAATATTTTCTCCCAATATGTGGGTTGTTCCATCACTCCATTAATTGTTTCCTTTGCTGTACAGAAACTTTTTAGTTTGACGTAATTCCACTTGGTTATTTTTGCTGTTGTTGCCTCTGTTTTTGGGGTCACATTCAATAAATCTTTACCAACGTTGTGGAGCATTTTTTCTATGTGTTCTTCTAATAGCTGTATAGTTTCAGGTTTTATGTTTAAGTCTTTATTACTTTTTGAATGGATTTTTGTATATGGTGTTTAAATAAGGTTCTAATTTCATTCTTTTGCCTGTAGATATCCAAAATTTTTAGCACCGTCTATTGAAGAGACTATCTTTTCCCCATTATGTATTCTTGGCTTCTTTGTTGAATACCAATGGACTGTAAACGTGTATATTCATTTCTAGACTCTCTATTCTGTCCTTTTGGTCTATGTGTCTGTTTTTATGCCAGTTTCAAAACAAAGCCATGCTGTTTTGATTGGCTTTGGAACAGATTTTGAAGTCGGGTGTAGTGTTATGCTTCCACTTTTATCATTTTTGCACAAAATTGCTTTGGCTATTCAGGGATTTTTGTGATTTAATATAAATTTTAGTATTACAGAAGCACAGAACAAGGTTATATTAACTAAATTTATAAATGAAATAAGCCAGACACAAAAGGCCAAATGTTGTATGATTCCACATGTATGAGGTACCTAGAGTGCTCAAACTCATAAACACAGAAGCAGAATGGTAGTTACCAGGGTCTAGGGTAGATGGTAAGTTGTTTGCTAATGAGTTCAGAGTTACAACTTGGAATGAAGATAAAGTTCTGAAGATTAATAGGATTGACAGTTGCACAAAAATGAGAATGTGAATTGTACAATTATAGATAAAATTGTATATTTTATGTTATATTTTGACATAATAAAAAAAGTGTATGTGATGTTAAATACTGTGTTTGAGAGATTATTTTCTGTTTTAAAAATTTAGAATAGTTTTTCAACTTTATATAACATTTTCAAACATATACTTTTTTAATTCACAGGTAGTTTATTGTATTGATAATAACTTCCATTGGTACGATACATTTGCCAAAAATAATGAAGCAATGATGATATAAAAGTTCAAACTTTGGATTTCCTTGTTTTTACCTAATGTCCTTTTTCTGTTCTAGGTCACAAACTAGGATACCATGCTACATTTAGTTATCATATCTCCTAACCTCCTCTAAATTGTGACTGCTTTTCAGATTTCTCTCTTTTTTAACAACTTGATAGTTGTAAGTAGTACTGGTCAGGTGTTTTGTAGAATATCCCTCAATTTGGGTTTGCCTGATGTTTTACTCAGAAATTAAGAATATGGGTTTTTGGGATGCTCACAAATGTAAAATGCCATTGTCATCATATCACATCAAGACTATATTCTGTCAACATGCCTTACTGGTGTTGATGAGTCTTTGACCTGGTGGAGATACTCTTTGTCAGGTTTTTCCTTTGTAAACCATGTTCTTGTTTCTTTCCATGCTGTACTCTTTGGAAGAAAGTCATCATATGTAGCTCACACTCAAGCAGTTGTGGGTTGTACTCTACCTCCCTAAGGAAGCAGTATCTACATAAACTACTGGGAATTCTGCACAGAAGATTAGTCTCCTTCATTTAAAAACTGTATTCTATCATTCATTTACATTAGGATGAAGCCATGGATATTTATCTACACTTTGGGTTATAATCCAATACTCATTTTCTTGTACAAACCAGTCCAAATTTGACCACTGGGAAATCATTTGCTCTCCTGCTATCTCTTTGATATGTTCTCATCATTTTAAAAAATCACTTCCTTACCTTCTGACATCACAAGATGCTCCAGGCTCATCTTGGATATTCTCTGTCCCAGCCCTTGAATAAGCCAGTTCTGTAAGGATCCCTGATAAATTTTACTGGGGAAGGTAAAGAAATGCAAACCAAGATATCAGCATTGGGTGAGTTTGTTGCTACTGCGGTGTCACAGTGTCTAGACTCTCAGCCAAAGTGATTGGAAATCTATGTGTGCATACTAACTTAATATATGTGTGTATACACAGGCAAGTACACACGTATGTCTATAATTTCACTATGTATGTTCACCTGTATATATATTCTGCTAAACATATGTTTATATTTAAGTGATGACTCCAACTCTAGTCCAATGTTGTATGAGTCATTCTGAACTTCCTCCCTTGCTTATCTGAACCTCTCTCTTCATCAGTGAGAAACATGGTTCCCACCTTCTGCTATTCATTTACTGTTTGTTCAGTTCAAGTATACATGTATAGTAGTTTCAAAGTTGTTAACATGTACTTCCTTGAAAAATAAATTTTACTGAATAATGTGCCATGTTTATGTATAGTTGCTTTTACCTTTAGTCTTATAGATTCCACACTATTCCAAATTTAATTAGATCAGCACCTTTTTCCTCTACACTTGAGGAGTTGTTTTGTAAATTGGTCTAGGAAGTTCTCTGCTGAGGTGACTTTTGATGAGCAGATCTGAACTGAGGGAGGTAATAAGCCATCTGGAAATTTGGTGATAGAGCATA
Source organism: Sapajus apella (assembly GCF_009761245.1). Classification (NCBI taxonomy): domain Eukaryota; kingdom Metazoa; phylum Chordata; class Mammalia; order Primates; family Cebidae; genus Sapajus; species Sapajus apella. The sequence goes on from NW_022436967.1 coordinate 2,036,380, forward strand.
GCATTTAAAGAGAACAAGTTCAAATGAGGAAGAAAGGGAATTGTAACTGTGTCATAAAGGAATTGAGTTTGGATGTAACTATGAAGCTTATGGAAATTAATAGGTAATATATATTATCCTAAACCATTAGTGGGATGTTAGAATAACACCCCAGTTTTCAAAAATGGTGAGCTTAAGAATTATCTGGTTACTTTTTAAAAATTTAGAACATTTTGAAACAAAAAGTTTTGTTTAAAAAGCTAATGTCTTTAGACTAGCTCTAGTGTCTCCAGAGCCTTCTTCTCATTGTCTAACTCCATAAAGATGAATAAAAACTATAACAGTTTCTTACGTATGCATTCAGAAATATGAATATTATACACATGTGCTGTTTGTGTAAATAAAAAACTCACACACATGAAAGATTTTGTAGCAAAACAGAGATTATTGGATTGCACACCTCAAAGTATCTGATAGAGTACATTTAAGCTGGGGATAAGAACCTGCATTTTAAACAAGTACCCTAGGTAATAGTTTCTCAGGCTGTGATCGAATCAAACTTGGAGAAACACTAGCTAAAACAGTAGGAAGCTGTCAGTTGTGTGAGGTAGAAATGAGCATAACGCCTGGGATTGACTTTAATGGTGAACAACGAGCAATTAATTGTACTGAGAAACAAAGCTAAGTGGAGTGAGAACACATCAGCCTCCACAGCTTTGGGTAAGCAGAAATAAGGAAAATTCATCAGTGGACAGGATCTTTTCAAATTCAAATTGTGTGAACAAATTTTGTGTCTGCAGACAGTATAAATGTATGATTACATTTTACATTGTGATTAGCATAGTGCTTTTGGAGCAAAACCACACAGGCTGGAATCTTGACTCTGACAATTACAAGTGATAACATAGGAAATTGCCTTAACATGTCTATGCATTAGTTTTCCTGTCCATAAAATAGATATAAACGCAGTATTGATTTCATATGAGCATTAATTCAGTAGCACAAGGTTAATAATAAGGGCTCAAAAAATAGCAGCTCTTACATATTTGGTTGCTTGTAAACATAACAGTGTTTATATGTATAGAGTATTTTGCTTGAAAATGGTTATATGTCTAAGCTTATATCATTGAAGAAATCAACATAAAGTATTCTATTTAGCCTTGTCAGGCAACACTAAAATGCATCATGAAAATATATTTTGCGTTAATAGAAATACTAGCTTATTCTTGTTTTATGAGACTGTGCATGAATAGAGATGCCAAACATAATATGAAATAATCTACTGGACTAAAGATAGTTAGTTTTTTAGTTTTCAGGTGTAGAAAGAACAAAGAATGTAGTCATTTTAACATGACTTTTTATTAGTCCTAGATGAAATTTAAGGAGACATCTTGAAAGGTGATAGATGTTTAATTCTGTATAATATTCACTTTATTGGTTTATTTGAAAGCAAAAGGACAATCTAAGATTATCCAAGATCTTTCCAGCATGTTCTGGATAACTTTTAAAGAATTTTCTCAAAATATTTAACCCTGGAAAAAAAAGCTTTCGGTTCAACAGTCTAGTTCACAGATAATTGGCCCTGGGTGAATGCTAGAAGTTAGAAATTTGTGGTGTTCTATAAATATGAAATTTAAGTATTAACTATTTTTCCATCTGTCATGCCTCTAGAAATGATAAAATGATAGAAGTTCTAGTCTTAGGGAAAGTTGTTCCATGTGATGGCAAAGAAATTGGCATTTCATTGGAAGACTACAAAATGTGAAAACAAAATTTCTTCAAGGTGATATTTCTTCTCTTGAGTAGAATCATCCATCTCCTTTCTATGTTTAGAGACCGGACACACTTGATGGTTAGGCGTTGCTGTTATTAGAATGGGAAGATTTCTCACTGACTCCTGTGCTTTATGGAAGTGGATCCTTTGTAGTTTCTACTGTGCTTAGTGAGCCCAGAGCTAGAGGCTTTCTAATGCGGTTTGTCTAGCAAATACATTTTGTAAGGTAGAGGAGCAGTTATTACCTAGAGAAATGCAATAGAGAATGGCTTTATGGTCTAAATACTCTTACCGTGGACACTTGACCAATATTCCTTTCAGTACCCAGCTTCACCTCCATTTGCCCCTTCAGCCAGTGCCTTCAGTTTCTGAGCCTTTCTGTAGCTGTGCTTTATGAATAGTTTTGTTTCTCACTGTCCTCTCCCTCTGCAGTTTTTCAGCTTTCTCTGTTCCCTTTCCTTTTTCATCTTTACCTTGTAAAAAATGTTGAAATCTTATCTGTCGTGGTTGCCTTTCTGGTTCTGTTTCCCTTTGTGTGTGTATATTTTTACGAATAACTTCAGAATCAATGTGGGATGTTGAATATATATGTTTATATCTGAGCACTCTCGAAATTTCGTTACCTGGGTTAAAAATAAACACATAAACACACACACACACACACACACACACACACACACACACACACACATGTTTAAACACATAAAATGAATATATGTTTATTTTAGTATTAAAATAATTCAGAATCTTAAAGAAGTATCACAGTTAGCAAATATTTTTTATGAGAAGTATCCGTATGATCTGACATTATTGTAAAAAAACTAGCCATAATTTTACTTTCTGCTTTCTTATTTTTCTAGGTTTCTCAATTTTAAAAATAATCTTATTTTCCATAAACAAGCACTGCACTGCTCATACAGTTCTTTTGTTTATGCTTTTCTTTTCTTTTTGTTTCAAGGACTCTCCATTTTTTACATTTATCTATCAAAATCCTTTCTTCAACTATGGTAGAATATTTCTGGTTTTTCTTATTTTTTTTTTTTTGCCACTAATCCTTGTTTTTTAAGGCATTCCTCATTTTTCTATAAGAAGTATTCTTCACACAACTTTTAAAAATCATTTCCTTTCCAAACAGCTTCTCTTGTTTTGCTCACAGTTACAGAATAATCCCAAGCACACAACAGGGATCCTCTTCCAGTTCTGCCCTTCCGGCTTCTTCCACTCCTCCATCTCTTCATCCCTAGGTCAGGATATGTTTGACTCCAGGAAATGCTTGTATTTCACTTACAAATAGGTAAAAAATTACTAACAGAAAATTAATATTTCTTCTGATAATAGAAAATGAATGTTGCACTAATATTTAAATTAAAGGATCACCAGAGTATTCTATTGATAGACTAAGTAGGATTAGTTTATTATTTGTTAAGTGATGGCAAGGAGAATAAAAAGCCAAAGAAGACTAATGTTTGAGGCTGGGCAATTGGCACACGATGCTGCCAGTAGTAGAATTCAGGGACTATGTGAGGAGGAAGGTTTAGGCAGAGGTAATATGTTCAGTTTGGAAATAGGTTGCTTATGAAGACACCCTAATAGAGACAATATAGCAGAGCTGGAAATATTACCATAAAGATTTAAGGAGGGTCAGGCCGATATATGTGCATTGAAAGTAATTTACATTAGGGTAAATGTCATGAAACAATTTAAATTACTGAATATTATAGTAATTAAAATCTTTAAGCTATCTTTTATATGAGGCAAATATCATGTACTGTGACATCTTTATGTAAATAATAAATTTTAGAAAAATCATGGAATTTCTTACAAATTATTCACTTGCTATGCATTTACTTTTTCGTAGATCAGCCTCCCTTGCTAAAATTATAACAAATGCACCTACTTAAAAACAAAACACGGAATTGTATTATTCATATCATTTAAACTAAGAAAAATAATAACGTAAAATGAAGTAAATTCTTTCCGATATTCAAATGCCATTTCAACAGTGGTATGCAGTGTTGTGCCTCATGGTTGTCATGGAAACTGCATCTCACTTCTAGAGTATCAAATCCTCATTTTCTATGAATTTCCAAAATACAAAAAGGTATAAAATAACAAGATATATAATGGCCCTCTTTATCTTTTCTTTTGACACAGCACACTTCCTATGACATAAAATACACTTTAAGTAAAGGAATAACTAATTTTTAAATTTAAATTGTACTAATAGGTTATTTGTTTATTTTATTTATTGTTCACTCACTTTCTGAAAACTAATACCCTTTCTTCAAAAAACTGTTATTTTCCAGAAAATCATTTCCATTTTCTACTAGGTATTAGTTATCTAGCCAATAACTGGTTAAGGTTTTTTGAAGGAGTATTAATGATTATGACTGGTTCTAATTTAGCTACACCAAGATCATGTATGATATAAAAATTTAACATTCCCTTATTTTCTAGCTTGCTCTTTGACCCCCAGCTGCCTAAGATGCTGAATAACTATCCTTTATATATTAATATATTTTTCTCTTTATAACAAGTCTCCATACTGGATCAATAAAAATGTCTCATGTCAGTATTTTGTTTGTTATGTAAAAATAATTTTCCAGCCCCAATAAGTATTTTTATTTTAATTAGTGGCAAACCAAGTGTATATTTGCATGTAAATGAGGTTATAGAACTTGTTCTTTTAAATGTTAACTATCAGCCCAAAACTTCAAGTATTAGGAGAAGAATTGAAAGATTTAAATGGTCAATCAAAGGCTCTGTTTGCTATGAAGGTAGAAATACACCTTACTTGGAATAGCCAAATATGTGGCTGTAATATATAATATATATTACATATAGAGAATATATGAAAGAAATACTTCCAAGAGAATTTATTGTTTAATACATTCATGTAGCCTACTGATCCTATTAAAATCCAATGCTCCCCCATATGTGAATATTTTGATAGTTTCATGTAGTAATTTGCCTTATTGCACACTTAATAAAAAAAAAAGGCTATAGCATGAGACTTGGTATACTTTTAAAACCAAAAGTTTTAATATAATAACTTATGTTTTATTACTAAGGAATATTTTATCTAGAAGTATTGTAATAATTTTTATATAGGCAATTAGAATATAAAAATGTATACATCAAATTAGGCTTTCTCTAGAATAAATTTTTATGAATATTTCAAGCAATGCTGGGCAAAACGTGGCAGCATTGATTTCTTCCTAAGCAAGGAAATAGGTAATGCACATAGCCTATGACAATGTGCAGCCTTATGTTGATGCAGATAGCCCTCTCATCTATTTGTGACTGTATGCAGCTAGGGAACAAACCGTTTTGGCTGAAATGATTGGTTTTTGTCGCCCTTCTGATTTTGCTGAACTCACTGTTTTAAAAAAAATTTTGAATCAATAAGCTATTCAGGCAATTGTGCACATACGACTTTTAATTCTTAACTCGATTTGACATGTGGTGAATTTTAGCATGCATCTAATCGGAGGAGAGGGCCATTTCCAAGCGGTTAGCTCCAGGCTAAGATTTCTTTGCAAATAGCCCTAGAAATCCTTGTATTAAAATATGACTCTGCCTTAACAAGGGAAAAACATCGTGTTGTTGAAAGGTAAAGTTACCCTCAAAAGTTAAGATTTTGGGAATAACATTTACTTATATCAACCAAGTACTGGCCATCCTGTTTTTATCTGGGATTGAGAATTTTTAAATTTCTGGTTTTATAAAACATTTTATTTTACAGCCATTTTTGCTTTTCCGATGACTTCAAATGTTTAGATTGCTTTCTTACATATTCAAAAGAGCCGGAGGTTTGGGTGAAACATACCATTCAATGCGATTCCGGTAGTATATAGTTGTATAACATTAAACAATAAATAATGATATTTTGCTTATCTTATTTATTATTATAATTCAGAAAGCCATTGTGAAAAATAAAATAAAATAGTAAAACATCTCCTACAGTGCCTAGGACAAAATAGGCATCTGGTAATTAGTAAGTTCCTTCTTTCTTCTCATTCTCTACTCTGGTCTAAGTGGGCACTTGTCTTGAATTTTGCCTGCCATTTAACGTACAGATTCTGTTGGACAAAGAGAAAGGAATCAGGCTAAAGGATGTGTTGAATAGAGAAGTAAAATTCCTTAGAGCAAGCATTTCAAGTAGGTTACAAATATCACAAAGAAATGCATGTAATGATAGTTTTTGGAACATCTGCACAAACAAAATAACCATCTAAGTAAACAGAAGAGTAGAGACTGTTTTTTTTTTTTTTTTTTTTCTGCAGATACTTGGCTTGAGCAGCTACTCTTTGATTTATATAATTTTATTATTATGCTGCAACTGCTTTCATTCTAAATTATCCATTCAACATAAGCTGGCAATAAAGGCAATATCTTTCTTCAGCTAAAAATTCTCTGACATTAAGAAGGAGGTTTAAATGAACCACGGAGTTTTTTCTCTCCATTCTATGGTCTGAATAGATGTTACTCTTGGACAAACCACATTTTGAAAAATTTATCACAGCTTTAAGAAGAGCTACACACACGCTAATAGAATGGAATTGTCTTTGAGCCATGTCCTTGAATGGCCACTAATTTCTTTTCTTGGCTGCCTACTTGCATGGAGAGTTTCATTGAAAGGCATGTAATGAAAATAACAGCACAAATATTGGCTTCTGCTGCTAAAGTTACTCCAGATGGTTACATTTTTTTTCTAGAAAATGCATGTGCACATACAATTAGTTTTCATAGCCTATGCTTTTACACATGGAACCAGGGAATAACTAATCATTGGTATAATATTTTGGTCTTATCAGTAAAGTTCATATTAATACACAGCACATGGAAGCTCAAGCAAGTTTTTTTCATTTGGGTTTAGTATTTTCAACTTAAATATTTACAGGTTATGTGATGTTTTCTTGTTCTTGTTTTATTGTATAAGGCAGGCACTGGCTATACCACATGGAAATTATGTAAATTCTATTACTTAGTAGTAATTGCCCTTGAATGTTACAAAAGAAACTTAAAATTACTCTTTAAATTAGAATTCCTTGTCTGTTTAAAAAAAATAAACACAGCAATTAGATATTTCCTATTAGTATTCTATATTTTGATCTTTCACTTATATTTAGAGTATCTTCACAACTTTTATTAACAATAGCTGACACATTGTTTGGAACAAAGACATGTCTATATATTAAATTGATTGATTGTATGAGTCTTTCGTACACTGAAGCCTAAAAGAAATTGATGAAAGTTATTAAAGGAGACACAAATAAATGGAAAGCCGTCTTGTGTTCATGGATTGGAAGACTTATTGTTAAAATGTCCTTGCTAATCAAAGTGATTTATAGATTCAATGCTATTCAAATAAAAATAACAATGGCATTTTTACAGAAATAGAAATAAGCAATCCTGAAATTCACATGAAATCACAAAAGACCCTGGATAAACAAAGCAATATTGAGGAAGAAGTACAAAGCTGGAAGCCTCACTCTTTCTGATTTTAAAATACATTACAAAAATATAGTAGTTAAAACAGTATATTACTGGAAAAAGGAAGAAGAACACCAAACACATAGACCAATGGAAACAATAGAAAGCCCCAAAATAAGCTCACACTTATAGTGTTTATTGATCTTCAGTGAGTGCCAGGAATAAACAATGGGAAAAGCATAGTTTCTTCAACAAGCGGCATTAGGAAATTTGAATATCCACATGCAAAATAATTAAATTGGTGCTTTGTGTTATGCCATGCAAAAAAATCAGCTCAGAATAGATTAAAGACTTAAATATAAGACCTGAAAGTATAAAAGTTTTGGAAGGAAATAGAAAAAAAAATTGTGATATTGGTTTAAAACATGATTTTTTGGGGAATATTACACAAAAAGCATGGGCAATAAAAGCAAAATTAGGTAAATGAGTGCATCAAAACAAAAAACTTCTGCATAACAAATAAAACAATCAACAGAGTGAAAAGGAAACCTATTGAGTGGGAGAAAATATTGTAAATTGTACCTGATAATGAGCTAATATCCAAAATATAAAATAACTCCTACAACCCAATAGTAAGTGAAAACAAATAACCTCATTAAAAACTGAGCAAAGTACTTGAAAAAATATTTCTATAAAGAAGACATACAAATGACCAACAGGTATAACAAAAGATGGGTGACATCACTAATCAGGTAAACGCAAATTCAAACTATAAGGTAATATTACCTCGTACCTGTTAGGATTACTATTATAAAAAATGGCATAATATAAAAAGTGTTGATAAATGTGTAGAAATTGGAACACTTTTATACTGTTGATGGGAATATAAAATGGCACCTCCCCTATGGACAAAATGTATGGAGATTCATCAGAAAGATAAAAATAGAACTACCACATGACCCAGCAATCCCCGCCACTGGGTATATAGCCACAAGAACTGAAATTGGGTTTCAAAGAGATATCTGCATTCCCATGTTCACTGTAGCATTATCCACAATAGCTAAGATGTAAAAACAACCTAAATATCTATTAACAGGTGAATGGATTAAAAAATGTTATATATATACATATATATATATATATGTATATACACATATATATGATGGGATCTTATTCAGCCTTAAAAAAGGAAATTCTGCCATATGCAGCAATATGGATGAACCTGGAGGGCATTAGTCAAATAAGCCAGGCATACAAAGACAAATACTGCCTGATCTCACTTATATAACAGGCCTGAAATAGTCAAACTCAGAGAAGCAGAGACATTAGTGGTTTGTTCAATGGGTATAAAGTTTCAGTTATGGAAGATGAGTAAATTCTATAGACCTGCTGCAAAACTTAGTTCTTATAGTTAAGAATATTGTATTCCACACTTTAAAAATGTGTTAAGAGGATACATTTTAAGTCAAGTGTTCTTACCACAAAAAGTAGGGAGAGAGATAGGAGGAAATTTTAGTGGTGAAGGACATGATTGTGGTGAAGGTTTAAAAAGATGTATATGTGCAAACCAAAAAATTTTGTATATTAAATACGTACAGTTTTTGGTAATAAAAAAGGATGAGTTTCTGCAACACGATTTAAGTATGTATAAAATGATTTAATGAATTAAATTAATTAATTACTACTTGAGACAACACATACATCAAACTTAGTACACGATACATAAGCACTAAAGTAAATGTTCATAATTACTATTATTCTGATAATGTTTCTGGTCATTCAAAACATTACAGTGACAAACACATCAATTATTAATTATTTACTATGTGCTAAGTACTAGGTTAGATATTTTATATTTAACAATAATCTCATCACAACTTTGAAATAGAAATATATATCTCTATTTTTAAAGTAAGGAAATTATGTCTCAGAAAGTTGAAGTAATTTGGCCAGGAATCATAGAATCCAGAATTCAAATTTGATTTTGTCTGACTTTAAGCCCAGCTTCTCTCTATTGACCAACCAATTTACTATTAGCCAAGTCTTAGATGAACACATACGTACAATACAATTTGATTTTAAGATTAAAATACATTTAATTCATTTATGGAATTTCAAAATTTGGTGGAATAAAACATCTATCCACCAGAGGACATGAATGCTGAGGACTGGAATCAGCTGACGTCCCACTCATTTTTCTGGCTGGCTGTTGACTCAGACTTATGTGTGGCCACTCCATGTATTCTGAGCTTCCTGCAGTAAGCGTCTGGCTTCCAGGGCCAACATACCAAAAAGGAGAAGGTCAAATTGAAGGCATGTCCTTCTCATGACCTGACCTCCGGGATCACAGATCATCACTTCTTTTGTAGTCTATCGATTTAAATAGTCATAAGCACATTCAGAATCCAGGGAAGAGAAAATAAACTGTCTCTTGAAGGGAAGTGGCAAAGTTCTAAAGCAGCATTTGTTGCCAGAAATAATCCTGTGGCAAATTTTGGAAATTACCATCTGCCACACTTTTATAAATTGTAATTTTTTTAAACAAAGAAATCGTAGGTATGTAAATACTAAAGTGAAAATGTGATGGCCTAGTGAGCTAAACATTTATGAAGCTTTCTCCAATAAAAGAGCTGCCTTAAAGGCCTTGTACAATATATTAGATCAATACAGTTTAGTTGAATTTCTGTGACAATAAAAATATTTTATATCTGTTGTATCCAAAGGTAACTGCTAGCCATCTGTGGCTATTGAACTCTTGAATGTTGGTAGTGCAACTGAGGAACTATGTTTTAAACTTTATTTAATTTTAGTTAATTTAAATTTAAATGCCCACAGAATTATATGCGTGATATGATCTGGCTCTGTGTCCCCACCAGAATCTCATTTTGAATTGTAATCCCCATGTGTTACAGGAGAGACACCATGGGAGGTGATTAGATCATGGAGAGAGTCCTGCCATGCTGTAGTGATGGTGAGTGAGTTCTCATGAGATCTGATAGTTTTATAAGGGGCGTTTACTCTGCACGTCTCTCTCCTGCCACCCTGTGAAGAAGGATGTGTTTGCTTTCCCTTCTGCCATGACTGTAAGTTTCCTGAGGCCTCCCTAGCCATGCAGAACTGTGAGTCAATTAAACCTATTTCCTTTACAAAACACCCAGTCTCAGGCATGTCCTTATTGCAGTATGAGAAAGCACAAATACAATGGTAGTCATCTATTTTTATTTCTTATGTGAGATGTTAGCATTAATATGATGGTCAAATACAGAGGCAGTTCAAGTAGCATAGATTCCCAAATAAAACTTGAGATGTATATAAAAATTAAATATCAAGATACTGCATTTTTTACTAAATTGAGTTTGTTTCCAATAATACAGCAAATATTAATAATGTGGAGTCAATTTCTAATTTAATTTGAAATTGCTAGTTCTAAATCAAAATTTAGGAACTTTTATTTTAAAAACAAGCTCTTTACAGTAATAGGACACTAATAATTGAGAGGTCAGTAACTTGTTTTAATCTCTAATGTTAATTCTCTTAATACTGCTTTATATAATCTTTAAAATGCATTATAAAGTATATTTTATGAATCAAAACAGACTCAGATTGTGTCTACAAAAAAAAATGGAGCAACTGACTTTCTGTGTGCAGGGAGGAGCAAATAATTGGCTAATAATGAACAAAGTCAGTCAGATCTATTTTATCGCATCCTTTAGATCTGTATCCAAAAAGATGGTTTAGAATGCTTCTAAAATGGGTGCCCATTTAAATGGCACAGAGACTTTTGAAAAATACCAATGACCAGGTTTGTTCCCCAAAACAAATTAGTTTCTAATTTAATTGGCTTGGGAGGAGCATTAGTACTTTGTAAAATAACCTAAGTAATTTGAATATGTAATCTGGATAAAGAATCGTGGCTATAGACAAGATTGTAAGCTGAAATAATTTTGGTGGAAATGTGTGTTTAATATATACATACGCATATGGCTATTACAACATCATTTCAAAACGAATATATTACTGAAAACATCCAACACACTGGGGCCAGAAAGAATCCTGTGGCAAGCTCTGGAAAAATACCATCTGCCCTACTTATATAAATAATAATTATTTTAACCAAAGAATTAAGATGCATATATAAACACTAATGTGAAAATGCAATGACCTTAGTGGGCTAAAAATTCATGAATATTTTCCAAATAAAGTGTATCTCCTAAATGCCTTGCACAATATATTAGATCAATACTGTCCAGCAAAATTTAAATTCTATATACCTAATGATCATACATCTAATGAAAACGTACATGTAATTTAAAAATATATCTAATGAAAACACACACCTAATGAAAAATCTTACTTAGAAATGCATGACAGAAGTAGAATGTAAGCATTAATTTTGCTCTTAAATTGAGCTTCCTCAGAATTTTCATAAGAAGTCAAATGCAACAATTACTGTTATGAGCTAAAGTCATTAAGAACTGTAAACATATATTCAATCAAAACTAATATCCAAATTTGGCTACTGTTTTACTCTTTCTTCCAAATTGACATAATAGAATATAGAAAAACAATACATTTAATCTTTAAATAGCATGAAAATCCACATAGGGAAATTTGAGTGTACCTTTATTTCAGTCATAGTCCAACAATTAAATTTGCTGGAGAGGCTGTCATTCTTTTGGAAATATCTCATCATCTGTCTGGAGCTCACTAAAACAAATCTATACAAATTATCCTATCCGTGAATTAATAAGGTAGTTATTTAAAGACAAATAAAGTGGCTAATGTAGCTATTTGGTGCCAATGAAAATTATAATTGATATCTGTGTTAGAATAAGTAACAGAGAGGCAATTGAAAGAGGTCAACAGGAAAGTGTTCATTCTATCCTTAGCAAGAATGCTGGCAGCACAGGGACTCATGGAACAAATCAAAGAACTCTAGCTCAGCCTTAAAGACCCAAGATCAACTTCTCTGCTTCCCCCTTGTCTTCTCCTCATGGTTCCAAGAAGATTGTGCCGTATTATATATTACTTGCAAAAGGAAAATACCCAGAGCAAAAGAAGATCCATGCTCTTGTTTGGTGTGCCTTTTTCAGAGTAACAACATGTTGTTACGTCCTCAAAATATTCCCTGTGGTGCTTTGTTTAGGGTTGCAACACATGCCCCTACTTAAACAGTCACAGGAAAGGGAAATTAAATTATCACGCTTGGCTTAGTCTAATCAACCTTTGTCCCCTGGGGCTGCGAAGGGATCATAATTAACATGACCACCCAAAGTGTGAACAAAGTACAGGTTTGTTAGCAAGGAGAAAGCAGAAAGAAAGTTGTCGCATACACCAGAAGGGTGCCTCTCAAATGTTAATGGTCATACATTCACCCCCATCTTGTTAAATGCAGATTCTGATTTTAATATGCTCCCAGGTTATGCTGATGCTGCTAATTTGTGAGCCACAGTTTAAATAGAAAGGGAACAAACTACCAACTAAATTGCCATAGATATTAATTTCATAATTTTTTTCTTTAATATTAATGTTTTCAAGTAATATAGAATGCTGCTGTTGATAGGGGAAAATAGAAACCAAAACATAATTTTCGAAGTTCTTGCTAAAATGGACCAATAAACAAATGGATATTTTTCAATATATACGTATAAAATATCATTATATAACCAAACATGATTTGTGTTTATTATCCACATAGGCACACAAACTTATAGTTTACCAGTAAGCAATACAGTGTAATATATAAACAATAGCATAACATATGAATAAAAAAGATTAATAAACTTTTAACTCATAAAATATATTTCAATTACATTTATTAATTATAAACCAAGACCCAGTTAGAATTTTTATACTTAACTAATTCTCAAGTTTTTAGAAATTATAACATTTCATAAATTTTTATTTTATTTGGAAAGAAAATAAATTTTTACCAAAAATTTGTATTTGTCAATCAACCAATCTTCCAATTACTAAAAATATACTGAGCCCCATATTTTAGAAACTTTAAAAACTGACTTTCTCAAATTTGCTTTTGTTAAAAAATTATTTTCAAATTTCCTAGTAATTGTGAATTATGACCAAGATATATGTGACTCACAACTGAAACAGTCAAATTTATAGAAATGTAAACACATATCTTCAAATACCCCATCAGAAACCTGGCACCGAGCTCTATTGATGTCTCAGTACTTTCAATATATCAGAAGGTAATATCTTCAAAGAAAAATTATTTTAAAATTATATATTCTGAAACTGGTAAATCCTCAAAGTCAAAAGTCTTATGCTATTCTTTAGTTTTTAAAAAGTCCACAATAAGTATTTCTCCAAGTTGTAGTGTCAGCGTAGGTAGTTAGGCAGAAATGAGCCAGGCAGGAGAGGCTCTCCCTACCCCAGGGAATATCAGGGAACCATCAGGTGATGGTCAGGTGGTTGTTAAATTGTCTCTCTGAAATGATAATTGGTCACAGCTGATGCTAGGGACTGACAGGATGCCAATAAATAGGAAACACCTGGAGCTGTGGCAGAGCCGAAGATTCCCATAAGATCTCAGGGGTTGGGCAAGTGGGATTAAGCATGTACTAAGAGGCAAAAAGGCAAAGTTTAACTGGTGTATAACCTTCCTCTGAGAATTTTTGTCTATTGAAATAAAAACACAAGTAAGCATGAATACAACTTCAATAAACATACTATGTATGCACCCCTTCCCAAGTGCTGGCAGGCATGTGGATAGCCTGCTCCAAGGGAGAAATCAAGGGAGGAGAAACTAAAATCCCAGAACCAAGCCAATGTATAAAAATCCTAAGCCAAACATTGGATGGGGCACTTGGATCTTTCAAGGCACCCACTTGACCCTCTTCCAAGCGTGGCTTGCTTCCTTTCACTCTGGCTCTAAAACTTTTTAATAAACTCTCACTCTTGCTTTAAAACTTGCCTCAGTCCCTCCCTTTGCCTTAAACATACTTCTGCCCCTCAGCCAAATTCTTTCCTCCGAGGAGGCAAGGATCACATTTGCTGTAAACTCATGTGGATTCTCGTTGGTAACAACAGCACTTGGAAGCATGGTTCTACGTATCCAAGCAAATTTTCTGAAAGCCTGTCTTATAAATCTGCTTCATCACCCTCTGCTGGCTCTGCCTCTGTTCCGGCAGGGTGGGTCCTTAAATCCCTCTTGAAATCCTTTGATGGAATTGCTGGTTATTTTAATTAAAGTTGTACGTCTGTGTTTTTACTCCATACCTTATCAAACTTATGATGCTCAAAGGAGGCAAACCAAGCAAATTTACTCCTCAAAGATAGCTGCCTAATTTTGTGTGGGATTTTTCAGTTTGTTGTGTAAAGAGTTTCAGGTTTGTAAAGTAAGGAAAAAATGAGCAAGTGGGAAATTCATGTGTTTCATTCCCTGCTGGAACCCTAGTGTCCAGAACAGTGTCTGGCATATAATAGGGGTTCAGTGGGTAGGTGAATGAACACGTATTTCCATAATACAATACAATTTTCCTTCTTCATTTATTCAACCAGTAATTGAAAACAATTTCAGTTTAGGTAAGAACACCATATAGTGATGAGATACAATAAATGATAACTCTGCATGAGGTGTTTTTCTATATTACAGTATCTTCTTTAGACATCTCTGTGGTGTCTTCTTTGAATAGCTTAGAAATATTTTATACACAGTAGACCATAATTTTCCTACTGCCTCAATAATTAAGTATAGATGCAAAAGCCCTCAAATATATACTGAAAAAACATTTGTGCTGATTAACGAGGAAGTTTGGAACAAGTTTTGCAAATATTGCTTTCAAAATTTTTAGCATCCTCCCCTTAGATCGTATTCTGCACATTTACACTGTGACTCATGCTGCACAGACAATTCCTATTTTTCTTCTGTTTTGTTTTTGTTTTTGTTTTTGTTTTTTTTCTGCAGGCAGCATAAAACAGAAAAATGCTTTTTCATTATAATGATGTATGCAACCAGGGTGCTAAACTCTTAAATAAGGACCAGGCACTCAAATCATAGATACTCTTAATAATGCCGTATTTTATCATAACTCTTTAATACTTCATAATTATTTTAAACGGGAAAATGAAACTGTATGTCCTATAATTGTACAAATATGTTTGCAACATTATTTACCTAGCATAATAATCTAACATTTTCTCCTTTAGTATGGTCCACATTTTAATTGAAATGCTACCCATTGTGTTACAAAATGCCATTAGATCAAGAAAACACCATAAAAACTGTTAGACCAACAATTGATGAGTCTTTTTTTTTTTTTTTTTTTTTTTGAGACAGAGTCTTGCCCTGTTGCCCAGGCTGGAGTGCAATGGCACGATCTCGGGTCACTGCAACCTCCGCCTCCTGGGTTCAAGCAGTTCTCCCTCAGCCTCTTGAGTAGCTGGGATTACAGGCACACACCATCATGCCGGGCTAATTTTTTTAAATCTTTAGTAGAGACGGTGTTTCACTATGTTGGCCAGGCTGGTCTCAAACACCTGACCTCATGATCCACCCGCCTCGGCCTTCCAAAGTGCTGGGATTACAGGCATACCCCACCACACCCAGCCAACAATTACTGAGTCAAGTTTCCTCATTTGTGAAGGTGAGTACTGAACTAACATGGCTGAAACTGCCAGGTATTAACAAAAATTTGTCTACCTCCAGAGTGCAGAGTTGTCATCAGAAGGCAACTACCTTGCCAGGATTACGTTTTCTTGCCCTTCTCACATCTGTTTGTAGGCATATGAAATATGAACAGAAATGATGAGGATCCTTTTCTGACTAGGGCATTTTAAGGAGCAGATGATGAAGCTTCTCCACACTTCTGTTTCTACTGTCCGAATGCAGAGGTTTTCAAAGTCCTGGCAGACTGGAGAGTCAAAAGATGTTAGAAAACGAAGTTTCAGAGTCACTGTATGGGAGAGATCTACCCACCAACTAAGAACGTCTGCATTTGGCAATGTAACAATTGACAAACTATTATGTCATGCACTCATATTTTGCCGCTTCCTTGTTTCAGCAGCTAGAATTATCTAAGGAAACTACTGATCACTGTAAATCTAATTTATAGAGCTCAAACATTAAATAAATAAGTATGCAAATCAATAATAAAAGCTAAATACAGGTACAGCACATATATAATTAAGAGACATTAGTAATATTGATGACTGTAGGCTTTTGTTATTAAATTATGGATAATTACTAAATAATTAGAAAATGTCATATAGATATTATGGGCCAAGAACTAAAGGTTCATTTAAATGTTACAAGGATTCTTTGAATTAGTTATTATTTTCTTCATTACACAAATATAGTGACTGAAGCTCAAGAAAGATAATTTCCCAAAGTTTTAGACTTAATAAATATAGGATTTTGGAATTTAATAGAAACCTTTGTATCGCCAAAGTAATTTAGTTCCACTATAGTTTGCTAGCTTCTAAAATAGCTTGTTATACAAATATTTCATTTTGCCTCTCCCTTTCACCAGCACTATTTGACAGTAGTCTATACATCATACTTCCAATTTCTGGCTAACAATGCATTCTACTGATTCTTGTAATCAGACTGTAATCTATTATTTTGCTGAAACTAGTCAATTCAACTTTCATTTTCACAGATTTAAGAAGAATACAAGTGATAAGGACAATCTTAGAGAGGTATTGTGTTAAAATAAAAATGAAGAATAATATGTCTTCTGCTACTATTTGTGTAAAAATTTAAAAAGGAATTATAATGTATATACATGTATACACATAGAACAATGTGAAAAGCAATATAAAAGCCTTGTGATTTGTTCGTTGACCTGGAATACAAGAGAAAGAAGTTTACATTTCATGATAAGCTTTTTGTAACTTTTGAATGTCTGTGTTTAATTCAGAAAGAACATAAACCACACATTTGATTTTATAATGAATAAAGAGCCACATTCATTATTCAGGGTACTGTTATATTAGGCACTTATGACCAAATTTTTTCTTAGATAACTTCTTTTGTTCAAGCTCATGATTCTTCTACCTTCAATGTCTTCTCTGTTTCAAAACCTTATTCATTATTCAAGATCATTTAAAGTTTATCTGAAGTTTTCTGTGATTTTCTCTACATCAACAGAAAAATAAAATCATACTCAAATGTGAAATTTTCTGTATCTCCTATAATACTGTACTGCTTATTCTTTTGGAAGACCTGGATATGTGAGTTTCAAATCATAAATCCTTGAAATTAGGAAATATCTTGTTTTCATCTTTGTTCCACAAAGTCTAGGCCTATTTGGGATAGAGTAACCCAAGAAATTACTGAGCTCTGGTTGAGTCACTCCTCAAGTGAAATATGAAGTGATGTTTTCCAATTTACTCATCAATGATTCAGATCTAGGAAACCTTCTTACACTTGTCTTTCCCTCTCTAATCACGTATCATAAAAAACATGACAAAAGAGTTTTTTGTAATAATTCTTAGCAGTACATTTTTCTTGAACCATTTATAGAAAGTGAAAGCATAAGAGATGGTAAAGTACCATTTTATCAGGAGCATCAATTTCTAATATTTGTAAATTCTGACACCACTAAAACCCTAAGAATAATATTTAAACAAGCTAATTGAGTAGACTATTGAAAGACTTTAAGTGAAATATTTAGGGCTTAAAGTCATTGTATAGATTTTTATTACCATATATTTCAGAGTAATAAAAAATTGTCCACAGTATGAGTGAATAATGTAATAAGTGGCTAATTCAGATGACTTAAGTCATAGCTTAGAAATTTGTTAATGACAAAGTATGAGAAACTATGGCTAAGACAACATTCCAGACAAAACTACTGAGATGAGAAAAAGATTGAGAGAACTACATACAACAACAGCACTTGGGAAATAAATATTTTGTATCCTTCCAGATGTTGTCCAGTGAAAAATGTGTACAATACATTTATATGCCTCCCTTTTAAACAATGTTTACATATCTCGTTTAGCTGGGTACCTAGGTCACATCATTAATCTTCAGAAGAGTCCTTTATGGTAATTATTCTTCATAACACTTAAAAAGAAAAGTCTTTATTATTAACCAACTCACATTAAAGATAAACAGAATAGCACATATATATATATATATATATATATATACACACATACATACACATACATGGATTTAGTACAATTCTTTATTATTAATCAACTCACATTAAAGATAAAATATCACATATACATATATAAATATACACACACACACATATATGGATTTAGTACAATTATAAAGTGAGAACTATAATACTAAAGTTTTGTATGTGAAGTCTCACATTTTCATCATATTAATAAAATAATTTTCTCTTTTTAAACTTTTTTCACTCTAAAAATTTATAACAATACAGTATAGATGTAGAAATATTCTCTGGACTATTTTATATGAAGGAACTTTAATATTTTGTTCTCTAAACTGTATTTTCTGAAATCAATTACATATTGCAGTTCTCTACTAGACATTTTAAGAATAGTTATTTAATTTGTTTTATATTATAATTTGATAGTTTTTCTGTTTCTTGTTTAAGAATTTGGTATCATATCTTTGCAAGAAAATAATTTTGGAAAAGGTGATGTAAATTTGATAAGCAGAATATGTTACCTGTTTTACTCAGGGTTTCATTGCACACAGCAGAAATCATAAAATCAACTATTTTAAGCTCAAAGTATTCATTGTCATCTATTGAGTTTCTTATAAAATTGTTGGAAGGACAAAATAGTAGGCAGCCCATGTCTCCAGGAGTAGCTTTCAAACTCCAGTATCAGTCTGGCCCCGTAAGATGGGTAAAGCTTTCACAGCCACTGCAGAAAGATCTCAAGTCTTCTGACATGCTGACAGCAGAATGACCCCAGCTATATTTCTATCCATGACAGCAAATGAATGCTTTATTTCCTGCTTTTCTTCACACTTAATTCTGCTATAAGTCAAATGGCACTATGAGAGTATCTGTGGAATCTAAATCCTATCCAGCACCCAGGCTATGTGGGAATCAAAGAGAGACAAAGATTAGCATTCTAGAATCTACAACACTGAAGGCATACTTCAAGGAAACTGGAATGTTTTAAGAAAGAACCATTCCATGGTATCTTTCCTAAGTCTACCACTAGGAAACTCCAAAAAACAAACATAATAAAGCAGCAGAAATTGCAACAGTAATACATTCCTGACATAATACAACCCTCTTACCCATAAACAGGAATCGGTTATCTTTCTCCCCACAAAAGAATTCTTTCATTTTTTGGTGATGATCACTATTTCTGTGGTTCAGGTACAAATCTAAATTGACATCCTGTCAATTTAGCTGATAAATTTGTAGCTGCTAAATTTGATTTTTATGGCCAACATCATGGTATATACAGACTACATAACAAAGAAAATTTGTATCATTTTTACAGTCCTTGTTAGTTATGAAATCATAGCTCAGGAGACTACACTGAACAAATTTGGGGTTATATTTCACATTTGTTCTAGCACTAGTTTTGTTTTGTGAGTGTGTGGCTTTACATAGGACCCAATATGAATGACTGGTGAATAGTGCCTAAGATTTGGACATTTCAGTGGTTCTTTTAATCTTATCATTGTTGTTATTTATGACTTCCCACAACCACCAGCTGTTGTATCTTCCATTGTTCTCAGTCAAAACACCTACTTAAGGATCTGTGCTTGCCAGAGTGACTCAAAACCCTTATTTTTACACATGATGGTCTTTAGCTCTCCTACTTGTATTGAGTTGATATAGTCTTCTACTACATTTTACCATTGGACATGAAGTACCAAAAGGTAATCTAAACAATTTTCTAGACACCATCCATTCTTCTCCTTTGCCCTGTTATATGTAACAGGAACCCCCTTTTTCTCCTTTTCTTTTCATTTCTTTTCTTTTTCTCTCCCTTCCCTCCTTCCTTCATTTCTCTTCCCTTCTCTTCTCCTCTCCTCTCCTTTTCTTCCTGCCTCGCTCTGTCACCCAGGCCGGAGAGTAGGGAAGCAATCACAGTTAACTACAGCCTCGACCTCTGGGCCTCAATTGACTCTTCCACCTCAGCCTCCCAGGTGTGCATCATCATGCCTAATTAAAAATTTTTTGTTGTTGTTTGTTTTGTAGAAATGAGATCTCACCATGTCAACCAGGCTGGTCTTGAACTCCTGGCCTCCAGTGATCTTTTGCTGGGATTTCAGGCTTGAGCTACTGCACCTGCCCCCTACCCATCCCACAATCTTCTTGGTAATAAAAGCTGATCACTCAAGCTGGTACAGTAACTTCTCTATTGGCTCAAAGACTAAAAAAGTACAAATAACTAGGATGGCAATCCTAACTTACAGTTAAACAAAACCACTTGTGTCCCTGAGTGGAAACATTATTCTGTTGGGAAGCAGATATCTAAACTAACAGAGCTGACATTATTAAAAAGGGAGAAAAATAAATCTGAAGGGCCATTTGAAGTACAGTGGAAAGGAACTACTTTTAAATCCATCCCTTGGTTTCTAGGCCTCTATATCCTAACTATAAGAGAAATGATATCTATAGTTGTCAGATTCACATCAAAATATATCGCATCAGGTAGGATAGGTCTCCGCCCCCTCCAGGTGTTATTATATAATTAGTGCTATTATTGAGTGATATAATTGAGTCTTTACTAATTAATAGTTTGAAGCAATAATTCATCATATGGAAAAGAAAAAATTGCATATAATCCTCACTAAATCTGTCAAGATAAATTTCAAATGGGTCAGAGTTTTGAAATTAAATGTATAAGTATTAAAATAATGATTAAATTAAAAATTTTTACAACCTAGGGGTAGAGAGTATTTCCTAACCATAACTTTTAATTTATTTGAAGCAATTCAAGAAAAGATGGTGATATGGTTTGACTCTGTGTCCCCACTTAAATCTCATCTTTAATTGTAATTCCCATGTGTTGAGGGAGGTGCCAGGTGGGAGGTGATTAGATCATGGGTTGATTTCCTCCATGTTGTACTCATGAGAGTGAGGGAGTTCTCATGGGATCTGACGGTTTTATAAGGCAGTGTTCCCTGCTCTTGCTCTCTCTTGCCTGCCACCATATAGGATGTAACTTCTTCTCCTCTCTTCACGATTTTGTTTCCTTTGGCCTCCCCTGCCATGTGGAACTGTGAGTCAATTAAACTTCTTTCCTTTATAAATTACCCAGTCTTGGGGATGTCTTTATAGCAGTGTGAAAATGGAATAATACAGATAGATACATTTGACAATATAGAACATAAAAAGACATTTGCATAGATAATTAAAATAAAAATATTTGGCAAACTAGAAAATATATTTTTATATTATACATAGAAAAATTGGAATATTTCTTACTGATGGTTTATAAGTTAAGAAGAAAAATATAAATGCAAAAAGTGCAAAGAAAAGTCCAGTTACAAAGAAAAGAAATGCTACATTTTACTTTATTCCTGATAGCCTAAAATTAAATAACTATGACAATATAAAGAGTAATAATTACTAAGCTGAATTTTAACCCACCATATATACATAAAAAATTCATGTTTTAATCGACATATAAAGGATTAAATGGTACTGGTTATTTGTGAGTGTTTCTAGGTAATGTTATTATTTTGAAAGTGGTTAATTAAAAGGATAGAAGAAAAACATTTATTCTGCCTTTTCCATATGTTTTGGATTGACTTGTGTTTCTTTAAAATTTATGTTGAATTTTTAACCCTCAGTACCTCAGAATATAAATGTTATATTGATATAAAGCCTTTACAGAGGTGATTAAGGTAAAAGAGGTCATAAAGATGGGGTTCCTTATCCAAAATGACAAATGTTCTGATAAGAAAAGAGAGACATCAGAGGAACAGCCATGAAAAGACACAGTGAGAGGATGACCATCTATAGCCAAGAGAGGAGGTCTTTGAATAAACCAATACTGCTGACATCTTGTCTTGGGCTTGATCCTCCAGAAGTTAAAAAAATAAATAAATTTCTGTTGTTTAAGTCACCGGGTGTGTGGTAATTTGTTATGGCTGCTGTAGCAAACTAACTCATTGTACATGTTATGTTTTAGCCTCACAGGATACTTGATGTAGAATAATGCTTCCTTATTAAAAATAATATGACTAATAAATGTAAAAGAATAATGAAAATGATATTCTATTTTGCAATTCTTATTTCCATAATAAATTATCATCAATGAACACTAAAACCATTAGTTGAAAGACTGTTGGGAAGACTTGTAAAGGATAGATGAGTCTGATAGCCCCTGAACCACTGGTTATAATTAGCATCTCTGAAAGTGGGAAAGTAGACATTAAGTGCTCTAGAATGTAATAAAATAAAAAGTATCCATAAAATGTCCTTGCTTACACAAATTGAACATAAATCTGAATTACTACCAATTTACAAGAAACACAGGGGTTAGAAATACACAAACCCACGAGGAATCAGTCATCCAAATATCAGTATATGGGACATTTTATGGGACAGATAACATACATTTTGAAAACAAAACAAAACAAAAAAATGGCTTGGAAGGGGAAAAAGCAAAGAGAAGGAAGGGAGGATGTTATAGAATAAAAAAGACTTAAAACTAATTACACATGCAATGTGTGGGTATTGGCTGGATGTTATTTTGAAATAAAATCAGAGTGTATTTTTGTCACAAAGTGAAATTTCAATATTGATAAGAAATTTAGTTAACTGTACGAAGTGTGATAATATTGTGGTGATTATGTAAAAAGTTCTTATGGAGCTAAAGTGCTTAGTAATATTTATGGGTGATATAGCATAATTTTTATTATTTGCTTTAAAGCAGTATACACACACAAAGGAAATCTGGAATGGTTATTAAACAATGACACAAATTACTGGCAAATTACAGAAATTGTTGAGACTGGGTGATAAGTACATGGAATGATTAACAATCATCTCTCTGCTTTTGGTTATCTTTGAAAGTTTTTATTTAATATGTATTAAAAGTATATCCACAAGGTAGAAATGTGCCATTTATAGTGTTGTTTCTTTGTTAACTGTTTCAGTGTTACTATTTCAAAGAGGAAGAAGAAAATTGAAAATAAGTCCCTCTTATACTTCCAAATTCATCTTATAAGGCTAGTGTTACACTGATTAAAAAAAATAAATAAAACCAGAGAGTCTCTGCAAGATTACATTAAGAGATTTGTTCACCATGATCAAGTTGGACTTATCCCTGAAATGCAAGAATGTTTTAACATACACAAATATTAAATGTGACTATTTCACATTAATAAAATGAAGCACAAAATTATTTGATCATTTCAATACATCCAGGAAAAGCATCTGACAAAATTTAATGCCCACTCTTTTACCACATCTTTTTGACATACCACTTGAGTCACTAACCAGAGAATTTGGCAAGAGCAAGAAACTAAAAGCATCCTAATAAGAAAGGAAGAAGTGAAAAATCTCTGTGGACAACATAATCTCATGTATAAGAAAACCTAAAGACTCCACCAAAAAATAGTGGGAGCTGATAAGTGAATCCTATAAGTTGAATGAAACAAAATCAACATATAAAAATCAGTAGTGAATTGTTTTTTAGTTGATCATTTCTGTTTTATTCTGAGAGTCCTTTCTGTGGAGAATTCTCTCCAACACAGAACTGGTTGTCTGTCCTCCTGGAGCATTCAGCACCATCATACAAATTTCCTTTGCCTTTTCTGTTTGTTTGTTTTGGATCCCCCATTTCCTGGATGATCTTCATTATTATTTTTATTTTTTTATAGTTGACCCTTGAACAACATGGGTTTGAACTGTGAGGGGGCATTTACATGTGAATTTTTTTCAATAAAAGTATGAATTACCTACATGGATTTTTGAATGCATGGAGGGTTGGCACCCCTAATCCCTGAGTAGTTCAAAGGTCAGTTGAATTTTACTAACAGCAAACTATCTAAACAGAAAATTAAGAAAACAATCCCATTTATGATAGTAACCAAAAATTTTAAATACTTACGTACAAATTTAAGCAAAAAGGTAGAAGACCTGTGTACTGAAGGCATTAAAACACTGATGAAATAAATTGAAGAAAACACAAATACATGGAAAGATATCATGTGTTCATTGATTGAAATAATTAATATTGTGAAAATGTCTACCCTACCCAAAGCAATCTACGGATTCAATGCAATCAATCCCAACCAAAATGTCAATGTCATTTTTCACAGAAATAGAAGGCAAATACTTAAATTTGTATGGAATCACAAAGATTCCAAGTAAGCAAAATCAATTGTGAGCAGATAAAACAAAGCTGGGCTGGGGTGGTGGTTCAAATCTATAATGTTTGTGCTTTGAGAGGCCAAGGTAGAAGAATTGCTGGACACCAGGAGTTTGACACAAGCCTGAATAAACATAGCAAGGGTACATCTCTAAAACATACAAAATAAAACTAGTCAGGTGTGGTGGTGCATACCTGTAGTCCCAGCTATTCAGGAGTCTGGGGTAAAAGGATCACTTGGGCCCAGGACTTTGAGGCTGCAGTGAGCAATTGTGGTGCCACTGCACTCCAGCCTGTTCAATAAAGACAGATTCTGTCTCTAAAAAAAATAATAAATAAATTAAAAAACCTGAAAGCATGGTACTTTATGTTTTCAAAGCATATTGTGAAAATGATTGTAATCAAAATTGCATGGTGATGGATAAAAAATAGACATATTGACTAATGGAACAGGCTAGAAAAACCCAAAAATAAATCCATACATTTATGCTCAATGGATTTTTAAAGAAGATGTGGACACAGCAGTGATGGGGAGCATCACACACTGGGGTCAGTTAGGTGGGCTAGGGGAGGGTCAGAGGGGGATGGGGAGGGATAGTGTGGGGAGAAATGCCAAATATAGAGGATGGGGGAATGGAAGCAGCAAACCACCTTGCCATGTATGTACCTATACAACAACCCTGGAAGATCTGCACCTGTACCGCAGAACCTAAAGTACAAAAAAATAAAAATAAAAATAAAAAGAAGAAAGAAAAAAATATATAAAAAATAAAGATGTCAAGAATATACAATGGAGAAAGAACAGGCTTTTCAATAAATAGTGCTGGTAATACTGTATATTCACATGCAGAACAATGAAAGTAACCTTTTATTTTACACCATATACAAAAGTCAATTTAACGTGGATTAAACACGAGTTCAATGTTTATACATGAGTATACTGCTTGGGTAATGGGTGCACCAAAATCTCACAAATCACCACTAAAGAACTTACTCATGTAACCAAATACCACCAGTTCTCCAAAAACCTATGGAAATAAAAAAAAATTCAAGACGTTTAAAAAATAAAAAAATCAGCAAAAAACCCTAAAGTGTATTAAACATTAAAATATGAAACATGACACAGTAAAACTACTAGAAAAAATTATAGGGGAAAATCTCCATGACATTGTGTTGGACAATTGTTTTTAGGCAAGGACCCCAAAAGCACAGGCAACAAAAGCAAAAGTAAATTAATGACATTGCACTAAACTGAAAAGCTTTTTCACAGCAGAGGAAATAATTAACAAGTGAAGGGACAACCCACAGAATGAGAGCAAACATTTGTAAACCATATATCTGATAAGATGCTAATATCCAAAATACACAAGGAACTTAACCCAATAGCAAGAAAATAAACGATGAAAAAATGGACAGACATTTTTCAAAATAAGAGTACAAATAGCCTATAGGTAAATTAAAAAATGCTCACTATCACTAATCATCAAGGAAATGCAAAAAACAAAAACAAACAAACAAACCCCACAATGAGATAGCACCTCAAACCTGCTATCTAGAATGACTTTTATCAAAAAGACATACACAAATAAATAAATAAATAAATAAATATAAAATAAAAAAACAAGTTTTGGAGAGGGTTCAGACAAAAGAGAACCTTTACACATTGTTGGTAGGAAAATAAATTAATACAGACATTATGGAAAACAGTATAGTTTCCTCAAAAATCTAAAAAGAACTACAACATGATCAATTAATCCCATTTCTGAATATGTACACACACACACACACACACACACACACACACACACACACACTGGAACTAAAATCATTATTTTGAAGGAATGTCTGCACTTCTTTGTTTACTGCAGCATTAGTCACAATAGCCAAGATATGGAATCCTTGTAAAGGTTTATCAATGGATGAGTGAATAAAGAAAATGTGGTAAACATGCAATGGAATACAACTCAGCCTTAAAAACTGGGAAATCCCATCATTTTCACAGCATGGATGAATGTGGGAGATATTATACTAGGTGAGTTAATCCAGGCACAGAAATACAAGTACTACATTATCTCACTTATATCTAAAAAAATTTATCTCATGGAAGTAGAGATTAGAATGATGGTTACCAAAGGCTGAGGGGGTAGGAGGAGAGGAAAAGTAGAAAGGGAGTTGCCGATTAAAGGATACAAAGTTTCAGATTGAGGGAAGAAATATTAATAGGTTTTGAGACTGATTTTACAGCAAGGTCCTATAATTAATAATAATGTATTACAACTGAAAGAGTAAATTTCAAATGTCTCACAATAAAAAAATGATAGGTAAGGCGATAGATATATCAGCTTGATTTAATTATTCCACATTGCATATATCAAAATAGCACATTGTACCCAAGAAATGTATATAATTATGATTTGTCAATCAATATTACAAATACATTCTTAAAAAGATAATTTCCTCCTATACTGGAGTACAGTTAGTGCCAAGAAGCAAAGCTCAAGAAGAGCATCAGAAACACAAAAAGTGCTTTTTAAGAAGTGTCTTGCTAATATCCTCACAAATGAAACAGAGTTTTAAGTCACTTTTATCCCATAAGTGCTATGTTACACTGAACACACAAAATTAAAAAAAGGTTATTTATAAAATCAATGTGAAATAATTCATCTTCTTAAACTCCAAAATGGCAAATCTTCCCCATCACCCATAATCTCTTGCCTACTAGTCTTGACTATTCTATTCTTTATTATCTTTTATCAAAACAAAAAGAAAATAAATGGTTTTATGTCTAATTAAAAATAAATTTTATGTATTGGGAATTTTGAACAAACAAGAGTGGCAAGTACGTGTCACCAATGGTCTCCCATCTGATCTAAAAAAGTATATAATAATAGCTGGTACATTACTTTCCTCTTAAAGAATGCCAGGTGAAGAAGGAAGTTAACATATTTCCATGTCCAAATAGTGGTATGTTAACTTATTTTTTCATCAGGCATCATTCCTAACTCCTAAAATGACCTGAGGAGGAAAAGCCAAAAAGTACGATTGAGGACTTAGTTTTTTATCTGAACAGATAAGGAAGCTACATTCAACAGGCCTATGTTTTGCTTAGCCGCATACCTACAGTGTGCATTAGAAAATGCCACATTCTCCCTCAGCCACATCCCATAAAACTATGATATCTAGGGTGGATATGTAGATATCATGCTTTGGTTCATCTGAACTGAAGATAAAATCCAAGAAGTTAGGTGCAGTTATTATAACTATCTTCTGCAAAGGGGTAAATGTATACACTGTCCAGGTCTCACTGACTAGTACAACCTTGTATTTAATGCTTTGTGTTTTCTAAATAAAGTATATCCAATTTCTAGTATATGATTAGGAGGATAGTTTTTTTCCTTCTTCTTTTTTTTTTTAATAAATGAGACTGACAACACGTTTACCTTTTCATTAATTGTTGAAATAACCTCCAAGATTCCTTTAAGAAAGTCCCTAAGGAAAAGACAACTTAAGGGCCAAACGTGGTTTGAGAAAAACAATTAGGTATAAGGTACTCTTTGGAAATTTCAGGTAGATATTCCAAAAGACAATGGAAAATACTAGACTGAATTTCTCATAAGTGGAACTTCCGTAAACAAAGCAACCATGGAGGAATTTATTTTTTTGTTTAATGTTGAGAAAAGCTTTATTTTCTCTAAGGAACTGGTGTGTTACTACTTTTCAGATAATTGAATAATATAAAGAATGATAGTAATACCTTATAAAGTTTCCACTGTAGTAGGCAGGAACAGTTACTAAGTTCATATGCATTTAATATTCACAAGTGTGTTAAAAATAGCCTCTTCATCCCCATGTTAAAGAGAATAACGAGATTCAGAGTGCTAAGTAACATATCTAAGATCATACAGCTGTTAAGTGTTGAAGACATCATTTCAGTTCACTAACCCTGGAGTCTTTACACTTAGCCACTATGCTATACAGCCACTAATATTCATCTTTGTATTGGCTTCTGTGAAATTCAGAAACAAACCTGCAACTTCATTTTAGCAACTCATCCTTCCTTTCATCCAAATTCCTACTCACATTTATATATTTTTGTGCTTTGCAAGACATGTGTGTATTTCTGCAAGCCATTTCCATATGTTTGTGGAGGAAAATGACACCCTATAAATAATATTTCCTCAATATGTATGAGCTATATATTCACAAATATAAGGAGAATAATGAAATGTCAAATAGAGATTTTGAGGAGAAATAGGGATAAGATTTTTTCCTATAAGAAGGGTAGGGTTATTTGTGATACAGAATAATAGAGAAGTATGAAGAGTGAGGAAAGATAAATGGCTGAAGAGATTTGGGGATTGAAGAACTATTTCATGTTAGCAACCAATGATGATTTGGGTTAGTGAGAATAGCTGCTGTAAGCCACTCTTCCAAGAAGGATGAAGTTGGAGAAGGAATGAAATGATGTCATGAGAGATCATAATTTGGCTTAAATGTTATTAGATATAAGCAAAGTAGACAAAAGGGAATATATTAATTACTATCATGGTAGAAAGACACTTATAGCTTCATTATCTGTACAGGACAAAATTGAGTAATTAGATTTATTCAGCAATTTCTCTCTCTCTCTCTTTCTCTCTCTCTCTTTCTGTGACACACACACACACCTTACACACAAACTTTTAGCACTACGACAAATTGTCTACAATTTCCAAAATTATTTGTAATGTCATATAAACCAGAAAAGAGTGATTAAAAAGAGATGTTAACTTCAGAAAAGCACTATATAAGCCATTAAGTATTGAAGAAGTTAATGTTGATAGAAGCTAATATGAATACTTTAATCAGAATATAAAATCTATGAAAATTGTAGGGAGTAAAAGGTAAATAAATAACAAAGTGTTATCTGTAGCTTTCATAAAGGACATTGAAATTCCCTTTCAATTTGGGGAAGGGAGGTGTAATCTGAATATAGAAGATTGAAGGAGGCAGTTGATATGTACCCTGGAACTTTAGAATAAATAAGAAAATAAGGTTATTAATCCAAAGAGCTCAACTGATGATTTCATAAAATTATTGGATCTGGAGTTGTAAAGGGAGTTCTAAGAAAGATTGAAGAGATGTGAATAAGCACGATCAAAAGGAAAAGAGAAAATAAATGTATTCTACCATGGGGCTTAATCAGCTGTTTAATCTCAATCCCATATGCCCCATTTGATTATGTTGACAAGTAAAAAGCACATTCATCTAAATTTTTAAAGTATTTAGACATCAACCAATATAATATGAATTATCTAAATTTCACATTGCAAATAAAAATTAAATCAGCCATTTAAACTGAGGCAATAAGAGATGACATCAATTTATTCAATGACAAATAACTGTATCCAGTTAAATGTCATACACATTTTAAAAGAATTTACTTGTCAGAAAGATAGCTAACTGCTGAAATGACAAATACTATGGTAAATGCAGACAAAAGGTCAATTAGTAAGCCGCTATTTTTGAAAGCAATGTCTTTTGGCATTTATTATATTGTTGCTGTATTATTCCCTTTTATTTATGGAATGAAGATGGGTAACTTTCATATCATATGCATCATTCAGACTAAGTAGAAATTATATTTAAAATGTACATTTAAATAAATGACAATAAGGTGCTAATCCTATCATTTTCTTTTAAACTCTGATATCTACACATGGCTGTGTGGGAAGAAAAGCACTCTCAAACACTCTTGGATAAAAAGAAAAATAGCAACTGCAACATTTGTGACCCAGAATTTAAACTGGCAAATGAAAGCGTTCATTGAAAGAATATACAGACAAGTCTGTTTTGACCATTTTTAGAAAACGTCAAACTAGTTTTGAACTCACTTAAATGAGTTCAGGTGATAATTAGGCCAATTAATTCAAAAGGATAGTCAATTATCATAGTTATGATAGTGCACAGAGAGACCTGGAGTAATTCCTATTGATGGTATTTTTTTTTTTCCCCACTGGGAGAAAAATCTCATGCTCCTCATTTTATGGTTTTAAAGTTTTCAATAAAACTGTTTGCAGTAGGCTACTGTATCTCCCACAAAAATGTTCACACACTAATCTCTGCAACCTATTAATATAAGTCAAAAGGGACTTTACAAAAGTGATTAAGATTGTGGAAACTGAGATGGGTTGATTATTTTGGATTATCTGGGTGTCTTCAATCTAATTATGGGACTGCTTAAAAGTGGAGAACCTTTCTCTGCTGAAGTTATGAAAAGATGTGGCAGAAGAGACAGCACTGTTAGAAGTTTTCCAGGTGCTGCTGCTGGTTCTGAAAAGTTGGGTCCTACACAGAAGCACAAGAAGAAAAGCTGGTGGAGGCAAAAAGTGGAATCCAACCAGAAAATATAACCCTTACTGCCTGGTAGTGAATTTTGCCAATAATCTGAATTTTTTTTCTTTCTTCTTTTTATTTTTTTTTTTGTACTTTAGGTTCTGGGGTATATGTGCAGATCTTGCAGGGTTGTTTTGTTGCATAGGTACATACATGGCAAGGTGGTTTGCTGCCTCCATTCCCCCATCCTCTATATTTGGCATTTCTCCCCACGTTATCCCTCCCCATCCCCCTCTGACCCTCCCCTAGCCCACCCAACTGACCCCAGTGTGTGATGCTCCCCTCTCGGACTTCCAGAGAGGAACACGGCTCTGCTGAAACCTTGAATTTGGCCTTGTGAGATATGAGCAGAACTAGCCAAGTACCCTGAATCCTGACCTACAGAAATGTGAGAAGAATATTTGCATTGTTTTAAGCAATGAAATGTGGGATTAAGAAAACACATTTTGGATTAGCTTTCTATACTTATTTTGTCAGAGTATGGATAAAAAGCTAACCCTGTATTTCTTCAGCTTTTCTGACATAAGAAAAGCTTCATGTTTTTCTACTGGCTAAAGTTTCCAGGGAGTATTAGTGCATATGATATTCTGGAGTTGTTTGCTGTAAAATGCTCTCCATTTAACTGCCAATATAACATGTTTTCAAAAGAGCTGAAAGGTAGCATGCTGGAATAGAAATAAAAATTTAAAAACCCCAGATTTGAATACCTGTTCTACAATTTAATTCTGTTGCACAGAAATCTTAAATCCTAATCTTTAATTTACCCATTTGCCACTCAGTGACAATACTATCTACACAAACTTGAGATAATCTGTGTAAAAGTAGCTTGACACACTACTTCAAACTCATGTTTAATAAAGCCAATTTCCTTATCATCTGTCTTTCTTGTACAAAATTATCTACCCTGGTATTCTACACATGAGTCCTGGGGACAGCTTTAGGTTAAAATAACCTATTTTTAAAGTTTATTTTATGTTTATGACTTATTTTTTTTCTGACAATAGATGTGGTCATTGTTTAACACGTAAACAACTCATCAGGAAACATATTTCTATTGAGTGCATTCTTGTTGATTTATGTGATAAGCTGGCAATTGACATTTTTCCACGCAAGTTTTCATGTGGAAATAAAAAATTTACAGTGGATCACTGCAGGGGGGTAACGCCCAACACGACTCTACAATAACTGCCCGGGACAACCTGCTATAATTCTGGAGAACCTAGGTTGAAGAGGTAGAAAACGAGCAAAGTGTTCAGTTGGGGAAAATGAAAAAATATTGTCAAATTCAGAGAAAATATGGAATCATTTCTAAATTTAAAACATTTTTATTTGGGAGGGAAGAACTACAATTTGGGGCATACATACAAACCAAGTGGTCTTTGGTATGTCCAAAGAACAAAGAGAAAGTTGAGAGCTTTAGTAAAACATAGAAATATTGCACATTGTTTTGCAAGAAACTTCATTGGCATTAGTAAATTTTGGGGGAACTGGCAAGCAGGTAGTTTAGAGTCTCAGCAGATTCTTTCAGAAGCCATTAAATAAAACCAGATTCAAGTTATAGCAGGCAGTTTCAGCAGCCAGATTGGTGGAGAGCAATTTTATATGCCCTTAGTGCTTTTTCCCCATGGCTTTCTACTCTGTTTTAGTTGGGTATAGCTAGAATGACCCAATTTGTTTGATAAACTTTCACAAGATGATGTCCGAATAAACTTTATTCACATAGGGATTTTCTTCCCTAAGATTAACCTGTCCCCAAATCACAGATTAGATATATACTTTTTATTCTCACCCTATTTTCTAAATAAATGAAAAAGAACTATGTAATGAGGTAAGATGTTGTAAATTTTCAGCTTATTATATATATTTTATACTCATTCTCTTGTAAAGTGAATACTTATGTTTCTATTTCCTTCACGAATTTATAGTGTCTATAATATAATACGAGAAACATGAGTGCTGCATACATGATCTTATTATTTATTCAAAATAAATGCAAACATTTATTATTTAGGCCGAACAGAGCAGAGAAATAAAAACAACATTTCCTATTTGGGTTTGGGAAATGTAGAAAATTATTTTCAGCTAACAGTATAATACCAACTCGAGAGTGTAGATTCCTTATTTAGGAAATTTAATTATATGTTTTGGTTTGGTTTTTATTTATTTTCTTATTTCTCAATCAAGCAGTAATTATACACAATATTTACTCTGTGCAAAACAAAGCAGAAGAGAAACATAGAACATAATTTATGTCTGCAATAGAATGAAATATACACTTCAAGAACTATACTAACTTGCCCTAGTATTCCCAATGTTGCAGCTCAGGATGGCAGAGACTCCATCATCCTTATTTTACGAGTGTCTAAAGCGGAGACCTTTACCTCATCATTACTTGTCATTAGCATGTACACGAAACAAACATTTTTCTTTGAGACATGGTCTAGCTTTCATGCCCAGGCTGGAGTGCAATGATATGATCAGAGTTCACTCAGTGTTGACCTCTAAGACTTCAGAGATCCTCCTACTTTAGCCCCACTAGTGGTTGGGAGCATAGATATCATCACCACTATGCCCTGCTAATTTTTTTTCTTTTGTAAAGGTGGAGGTCTCCCTATATTTCCCAGGCTGGCAACTGCTGGCCTCCAGCAATCCTCCCACCTCAGCATCCCAAACTGCTGGGATTAAAGATGTGAGCCACCATGCCAGCAGAAATAAACAGTTTTATTGTTACTGCTAAGCACTGAGTTTTTGGGAGTTATTTATTACCATAACATAATTTAGCCTATCCTAGCTGTGATGGACATTATTGTGTAGAATTACATTCCTGACCTAACAAACACTTTAAATATATGACATCATTTTAGTGGTTGAGTAGTCGTGGCTACAAAAATGGTACTTTATATAGTAGCAAAACATTTGGTAAAACCGTCTAGCCATAACTTGTCAAGTAGATCATGAACATTAGTGATGCTATTGGATGTTTCCATTAACATTTCATGTAAAAAAAGATGAGCTCAGGGAAGAATGGCCTAAAATAGAAGAATAGAGTGAGAAAAACAAGCCTGTGGCAATCGAAAAGGGCAACTGCTTTGGGACTTCAGATATAATAGTAGTTAAAGATGGAAGTCATTTAATCCTAGCCTGGGATCAAGCATCAAATCAAGTTTATTACAGTCATACATTATTAATTATTAATATCTCTTAGGGGATTGACGTGATGCCCAGTAAATCCTTTCACTTTATAAATGGTCACTTAGTCTCCCAACATTTAATAAACTCTCATTACACTCAATTGTGCTTGTTGGACCTACTATGAACTTACTGCGTCCCGCCAAATTTATATATTATAGCCCTAACTTGCATGTTGATGTGATTTGGAGATAAAACCATTAACAGAGAAGGTCCTGTTGAGGGTGGGGCTCTCAGGAGAGTATCAATGTACTTATAAGAAGAGATGCCAAAAAGCTTGCTCTCTCTCTTTCTGTTTGCCCTGTGAGGATGCAGTGCGAAGGCCATCTATAAGCCAGGAAGAGATCCCATGCCAGAACCCCACCATCCTGGTACCCTGACCCTGGACTCCAACTTAAGAACTGTTGAGAAAATAAATGCCTATAGTTTAGGCCAGAGGGTTTATGGTATTTTGTTATGGTAGCACCAGCAAACTAAGATAGGACATTACACAGATTTTCTGAATAAGTATCATCAAAAATGAACCTCTAATATTGTGCTGGGTGAACAGTATATACTCTGGAAATCTAACTGCCTGTTCAAGAGTCTGTATGAGTTTGCTAGAGCCGCCTAGCACAAAATGAGAAGGTTAAATAAGATAAATTTATTATCTTGCAGTTCTGGAAGCAAGAAGTCCAATATCAGTGTGTCAGCTGGGTTGATTCCTTTTCAGGGCTGTGAGAGATAATGTGTTAAGTGTCTCTCCCCTCATTTTTGGTGGTTTGCTAGCGCTCTTTCTTTGGCTTTACACAGTCTACGGTTTCATCTTCAAATAGTGTCCTCTTTGTGTGTGAGTCTCTGTGCCCAGACATACAGTAGGGTGTGTGTGTTTGTGTGTGTGTGTTTTGAAATATTTTATATTAAAAAGTGACAAAAAATAGAGAGAGCTCCCATGTAATTTTCATTCAACTTCCTCCAACGATAAAATCTTGTATTACCGTAGTAAAACTATCAAAACCAGATAACTGACATTGGATCAATGCTATTAACTAAATTTAAGACTTTGTTCAGATTTCAATGACTTTTATATGAAAATGTTTTGCTTCTGACAGTGATTTATGAAATTTTGTCACATATTTAGGTTTGTACAACTACACAGTCAGGATGCAGAACTGTTTCAACATGCCAAAGGCACTCTCAAGCGTCTCCTTTATAATCAAACCCTGACCCTAGCAATCCCTGATCTGTTTGTCATGATTATAATTTTGTCCTTTCAGGAATGTTATATTAAAGTATCTTACCATATGCCACACATTGATATTGGCTTTTTTATTCAAATGAGAGGTCCTTGAGATTTATTCGTATTGCTCCATTTATTAACAGTCGTATATACTTTGTTACATGGATGAACGAAAATTTATCTTTTGCCAAGTTTACATTTCGATCTATGATCCATTTGAGTTGATTAAATTTCACTATTGTTTTTCTGTTTTCAATTTTATCAATTGCTTCTACTATCTTAATTATTTCCTTTCTTCTGCTTTGTTTGATTTTTACTTTGTTCTTTTTTTAGTGTCTGGGGGTAAGAGCTTAGATTCTTGATTTTTATGTCATTCTTACTTTCTAATGTGAACATTTAGTGCTATAAATTTCCCAGTACTGTATTTACTGCATTCCACAAATTTTGATATGTGTGTTTTTATTTTAATTTATATCAATTTTTATGTTTTATTTTCTTTGAGATTTCCCCTTTGATGCATAAATTATTTAGAAGCCTGTGGTTTAATTTCCAAATGTTTGGAGATTTTCACACTACTTTACTTGTATTGATTGTTCATTTTATTCCATTATATTTAGATTAAATAATTCATATTATTTTCTTTCTTTATGTAGTTCATTTTGGGACCCATGATGTGGGCTATATTGCTGACTGTTGCAGTGGAACTTATAAAGAATGTGTACTCTGCTTTTATTAGGTGTTGCATTGTGTTCTATACATGTCAATTGGATTCTGTTGGTTGGTGGCATTTTCCAGTTCTTCTACAATCCTTGCTGATATTCTGACAAGTAATATGTACCACATTTTAAAAATCCAGTCTATCACTGATGGACATTTGGGTTGGTTCCATGGCTTTGCTATTTAAAATAGAGCTGCAATAAACATATGTGTGCATATGTCTTTATAGTAGAATGATTTATATTCCTTAGGGTACATACCCAGTAATTTGACTGCTAAGTCAAATGGTCTTTCTGAGTCTAGATTATTGAGGAATCGCCACACAGTCTTCCATAATGGTTGAACTAATTTATATTCCCACCAAGAGTGTAAAAGCATTGCTCTTTATCCATAGCCTCGCCAGCATCTGTTGTTTCTTGACTGTTTAATGATCACCATTCTGACTCACATATGATGGTATCTCATTGAGGTTTTGATTTACATTTCTCTAATGACCAGTGACGATGAGCTTTTTTTCATATGTTTGTTGACCACATAAGTGTCTTCTTTTGAGAAGCGTCTTGTTCATATCTTTTGCCCACTTTTTGATGGCGTTGTTTGTCTTTACTTGCAAATTTGATTAAGTTCCTTGTAGACTCTGGATATTAGATCTTTGCCACATGGGTGGATTACAAAAATTTTCTCCTACTATGTAGGTTGCCTGTTCACTCTGATAATAGTTTCTTTCGCTGTGCAGAAGCTCTTTAGTTTAATCAGATCCAATTTGTTGAATTTGACTTTTGTTGCCATTGCTTTTGGCGTTTTTGTCATCAAGTTTTTGCCCATGCCTATATCCTAAATGGTATTGCCTAGGTTTTCTTCTAGGGTTTTTTTGTTTTGGGTCTTAAGTATTTAATCTATCTTGAGTTAATTTTTGTATAAGATGCAAGGAAGAGGTCTGTTTCAGTTTTCTGCATAAGGCTAGCCAGTTTTCCCAACACCATTATTAAAAAGGAAATCC
Source organism: Sapajus apella (assembly GCF_009761245.1). Taxonomy (NCBI): domain Eukaryota; kingdom Metazoa; phylum Chordata; class Mammalia; order Primates; family Cebidae; genus Sapajus; species Sapajus apella. The sequence goes on from NW_022436967.1 coordinate 2,073,313, forward strand.
TTTCCCCATTGCTTGTTTTTGTCAGGTTTGTTGAAGATCAGGTGGTTGTAAATGTGTGGTGTTATTACTGAGGTCTCTGTTTTGTTCCATTGGTCACTTCATCTGTTTTGGTACCAGTAGCATGCTGTTTTGGTACCAGTAGCAAGCTGTTTTGGTTACTGTAGCCTTGTACTACAGTTTGAAGTCAAGTCATGTGATGTCTCCAGGTTTGTTCTTTCTTGCTTATGACTGTCTTGGCTATACAGGCATTTTTTGCTTCCATATAAAATTTCAAGCAGTATTTTATAATTCTGTAAAGAATGTCAATGGTAGTTTAATGGGAATAACATTAAATCTATAAATACTCTGAGCAGTATGGCCATTTTCATGATATTGATTCTTCCTATCCATGAAGATGGAATATTTTTCCACTTGTTTATTTCCTCTATTATTTTCTTGAGCAGTAGTCTGTAGTTATCCTTGAAGAGGACCTTCACTTCCTTTGAAAGCTGTATTCCTAGGTATTTATTTCTCTTTGTAGCAATTGTGAATGAGAATTCATTCATGATTAAATAAAAAATCTTAAGATGAAGACATCACCCTGGGTTATCCTGATGAGGTGAGTTTGTTGCTTATTTTATAAACTGATTAAGTAAATGTGTTAAAATATGCCACTATGATATGAAATTATTTATTACTTATGTGTTTGTCCAAATTTGCTTTCTATATTTTGAGGCTATTATGTAGGGTCTAGGCTGTTATTGCATTTGGGCACTATTACACTGCGAAAACACTTGAAACTCCACACTAAATGTCTTTCTTTTTTGTCAACTAATGTTGTGATTTTAATGCATGTATCCCAACAGTTTGCTGTTACAGTTTCTAAGGAGTATTTATGTTTTATTTTCATACCATGTGGGTTAAGTCAGGCAATTTTAGGTGTAGCACAATGTGGTTTTGTGGGTTGGAGATTTATTTCTAGCTTACATTATTCAAATAATATAGTTTTTAAAGGATCCAAATTTAAGTGAGAGTGTTTCTGATTGACTCTTCATGTTAGCTAGCAGTGCATTTTCATTCTTCACATAGTCCTTAAACAACTGGAAAATTGAAGCACAGTTTTACTCACTTTATTTAATGTTATTGATACAAAAACTGATTGCAATGCTTTCCTTTCCAACTGGTTTCTTTTTTTCTTATATATTTACCTTGATTTATATATTACTTTAATGATTACATGTTGGTTATTTCAAGACATTTTATTCTAATGTCTCACCTGTCACACTGCCAAAAGTAAAATATTCATGCCTTATTTCATTTGTTATTTCAACCATCATGAATTGATTATAAAACATATTCCATTCTCATTCTCAGTGGTTATGTTCCAGAAAGTCAACAAAAACACAGAATTATTGAATAATAAGCTTTGGCCAGGTGCAGTTGCTCATGCTTGTAATCTCAGCACTTTGGGAGGTCAAGCCAGGATGATCACTTGAGCCCAGAAGTTCAAGATCAGCCTAGGCAATAAGGAGAGATCCCCACCTCTACATAAAATAAGAAAGTTAGCCTGGCATGGTGGTGCATGACTGCAGTTCCAGCTACTGGTAAGGCTGGGAAAGAAAGATCGATTGAGCCTGGGAAGTTGTGGCAGCAGTGAGTGTTGATCATGCCATTGCACTCCAGCCTGAGTGATAGACTGAGACCCTGTCTTAAAAAAGAAATATTCCAGGAGATGTAAAGAATCAGGTTTCGGTGAGCTTTTAGTCACAGCACTTTCATTAACCGATGAGTATATAAAATTGTTTTAATATATGCTATTGACTTATTAACAATCAACAGCACTGTAATTTGTGCTTGGATAAATGATAGTGAAAATGTAAATTTGCAAACACAGAATCTGCAGTCATCATGACCAATGTTATATTCCTTGAGGCTATATTAAGTGCTTAGAAAAGCCATGCAATGATGTTTATGGTAACTTCATGACATTTACATGGTTCTGAGTTTGGATTTGGCCACCGTCCTAAACACAGAATTAGCAGGAGACTCTCAGATTATGTGTTTGAATCCCTAGTGCCAAGAAATAATATAATTTATGTGAAACACTCTACTAATCCTCAATTTTGGTATTCCACTGACCCAGAGCCCAGTAATTCATGAGGAATTACAGCCTATTTGTCAAACAGATTATTGAAATGAAAGCTAATCAATATTCATACTCATTCAAAAAAGAAAAGTGATAAATCAAACAATTCCATGCCAGCCATTTACATTTATAATATCACTTAATCTCACAACTGCTCTTGACAGATTATATTTTTATGTCGTCAATCATAAACTCAAGGCTCAAAATGGTTAATCACCTTTATTTTATACATAAATATATAATTTTATACATAAATACAACTGAAAATGGGGAGTAGAGCCCTTTGTGTCAAGCTGCAAAGTTCATAATTTTTTCTTGCCTCACTTCCTGTCCTTTGCCACTGACTTGTGTCCATTTCTTTACTTAAAAAACATCCTAATTATTACTGCTCTCTATACTTGCAAGGCATTGAACTACTCCCTAATATTCCTGGTTTTCAAACCAGCTTTGAAAAATATTAGACAAGGCAGCCCATTTTCCCTCCAAAGCTTCTTTTCTGAACACAATTCTATCGGGAAATACTGTAAGGGAATATATCTTTTTTCTGCAAATGTGAATTATTAAATCTCATGTGCATCATAAGACAATAAAACAGTTTTGAAATAATTACATTTAGCTATTTCTTCTTTATCTCTGCACTGAGATACACCAGGCACCATTTTTCAATTCGTTATAATATAAAGAATTACTTTAAGCATGTCTTTAACTTTCTTCTCTTTTTCTTTCCTTTATATATAAAGGAAAAAAAGAGAATACACACACACACGCATACACACACACATCTCCTTAAGCAGAAAGAGAAAGAACAAAGTTAATGATCATGCTTCATGCTTCTGTGTTTGCTAGTGTTAAGTCAGTAAGTAATTTTCTTTTTTCAAATAGAAATGATTTCTTTCTATATACATTAACTTTACGTACTTTAAATCTAGAAATTATTATTCCTCATTTACAATAAGGATAGTCTTTTAAATTTATTTGAAATAGTTCCAAACTTACAGAAAACTTGCAAGTAGGACACAGAGAATTGTTTTTTTTTGTACCATTTGAGAATAAGTTGCCAATCAAATGATCTACAAACTAGAACATTCTTATATATAAAACCACAAATCAACTATCAAAATCAGAAATTTTTGTTGATGCATTATTTTTATTTATTGTCAGTGCTTCTGCAAATATTACCATTTGTACCAATAATGTCCTTTATTCCACATAATTCAATTTTAAATCACCTGTTGAATTTAGTTTCTGTATCTTGTTTTCATGTGTGAAGCAGTTTCTCAGGCTTTTCTTGCCTTTCATGACATGAACAGTTTTGAGGATTATATATTGGTATTTTTATATGATGTTCCTCTATTTAGCTTCATCAATGTTTTGTCTTGATTAGATTTCAAAAGAATATCAAAGAAGTGCTGCAGCCTGTTAGATAATATTCAAAATCAATTTGGACCATTATGGTGACCTTAATTTTGTTCTCACAGTCATAGTTGTATCAACAACTTTTCTCCAATATAATCTTTCCCTTGTATTCAGTAAGTATTTTGTGGAAGCAGAACCTAAATATCTTGCCAGTATGTTGTTTCCTCTTGAAATTTCAAATAATTAATTTCAAAATTGATACTCGCAATGGATTAAAACTTCTTTATTTTGTTCAGTGGGTTAATCTATTGCTACCATTATTTATTTAGGTGCTCAAATTGTCCTGCATTTAATCAGTGATGTCCCTTCAATCTGGTTTGTGTGTCTTATGTATGTCATATCTCAATTACTCTTTGAACACTTCCTTCCTTTCTGAACAAGTCATTCAGGTTTCAGATGGAAAATATTCCCACTTCAGCCTTGGAATCAGCTCTTTCTCTCAAGAATCCTAGCTCCTTTTAATGGAAAATGATCTTTAGAAATTCAAATCTGGCCATTAGAAGTTATCATTATTATCAGTGCTTCTACGTTTTTTCAATGGCAAGAGCTAGGGAATGTTCCTTATACAGGTATAGTAAAGACAAATATAATAATGTCTATGTCAGAATCTGGCACATTTTCTTTATCTTAGTATTTCTCTTTTCCCTGAATAAGCCAGCTTGCGCCCTTTACTTGGGTCATTTTTTTCTGAGTATTTTATTCAAAGTTTTATGTTTGTTTGTTTATTGTCTGCACTGCTCTCAGGTTCTTTCTACCCTCGCTCAGCATGCTGGCATAGCTGGTAGACTTGTATGTTAAAACCCTAATTCCCAATGCAAGTCCTGGAATCTTATTTTCTGCAAGTACAAAGATCAAGTATATAAAAGAAGAGGGCACAGTGGCCAAGACCTTCCCCCACAAAAGATGTAAATAAGATAAATAAGCTGTTTGAAATTCAGGCAAACTAGAACACAGCAGCCTTGGCTAAACTGCTTAGTTGTTAGTCATCGCCAGCAAATTTTAGCTCTAGGAGAACATTTTCCCAGTATTGCCAAATCTGCTTCTCACTTTTCAAAAGACTTTTGAAACTAAGTGAAGTCTGCCAGTTTTAAATGTTGGCAGCTAATTCCTTTTTTTGCCTTGTTTAATATTTTACTGTCCAAAGAATAAATGTTTGTATGTCATCACTTTAAAACCTTTTACTTAAACAAAGGCCAGGGAATATTTTTGGTTGAGGGGAGTAAACATCAGAAAAATAGCTGCAGTTTTATTCCTTTTTGCTTATGAACGACTATATGTCAAACCTGAGCCAAACATCCTCATTTAGCTACTTGAGTGACGTTCATTCAGTCCTTACTGTGTACAAGGCATAATGCTAGACAGTGCAGTGGGCAGACATAAAAACGCTAAATAGATCCCACTCCTCAAGACATTATAACATTGTAAGGAGATGGATATATGTATATATTTATGTGTATATATATATATATATATATCCTGTATAATCTCCTAAAGCAGAAAGAGAAACATAAAATAGGTTGTACACACACACACACACACACACACACACACACACACATATCTATCTATCTATCTATCATCTACCTACCTATAGAGATAAATAAACAGCTCTTAAACTAAACTAAGACATAATGCAGTAATGATACAACAGAGAAATATGACATTTCAGATCAGAGAATATATTTTATGTTGAAGTCATTGAGCTGCAAAGCAAAAGTAATGTTAGATGAGCATAATAATTAAGCATATTTCTTAACCACTTAGTAAAATGGAGATTGGGAGAAAGTGGTCAGTCAGCATATGCAAAAACATTGGGGTAGAAAGGTGGGAAATATAGGCAGGCTCTGTAGGTAAAGCTATTTGTAATGGATCTGAAAGTATATAAATTTGTATGAAGACCATTGATAGTCCAGTCTGTCTTAATCTGAGACAGTAGGGATCAAACAGGACAGTTCTAAAAAAGTGGCAATAAACATATGAAGAATAGGATAATGAGAGAGATTATTTGGAAGTAAAACCAATAGTTATTTTGATTAAATATGGATTGGGAGAAGTAGAGGAGATATAGATCAATTAAACATAAATCCACATGTTGGTTTGAGATGATAAAGAAAATATCTTTAACATATCCAGAGTGATGGAAAGAAGGCATCATTCTGTGAGAGGCAAGATGGTTCATTCATAGTTTAACCTCATTTAAAATGTAGGTTTAAATAATTCATTCATCTGTTTTTCAGGAAGTAATTGAGTAACTACTACGTGCAATTGATGGATCTTGGCCATGAGTGACACAAAAGCCAAACAAGAATAGATATTGTCTACGGAAATTACTGTGTTTAAATGCTATACTGGAGCTATGCTTAGGGCATAGTTGAAGACCTGGAAATTGGCAAGGAAGTTATAGGAAAAGGGGAGGTCTGATTTAAAGGTATTATATGCCAATCTCAAGGTTTTACCTTTATTTTGAAGGTTTTCTGAAATCATTGAAGTAATTCATTTTGACAGTGTAATAATCAGATTCATGTTTTCATAAAACAAATCTAGCTATGCTATACATTACCTGCTCATGGATGGAAATTTAATAAAATATTTCCCTCTTAGTATATACATATTATTGTCATGTAATCATTAAACAAACAATAAATGTATATTTTCAGTAAAACAGGTAATAAACAAACAGATATATAAATAAATGGTTATTGGTTGTGTAACTACTATTAATTGAACATACGTGTAGTAGAAAATGAAAAGCGAGCTGGAGTGTTGGATTAGGGCTCTACTTGGTCTGTCAAAGGTCAACATAATATCTGAGAAGGTAAAACATATGTTCATATTTGAAAGATAAAAATAATCATGTAAAAAGAGGGGCGTATTCTAGGAAGTAGAAATAGCATATGCACAAATGCTAACGTTTATGGTACTTTTGTTGTATTTTGAAAACACTGTTATTCTGCAGATAAGGTCACTTTTCAGAAAGAAGCCTTATCTATGAGGATTTTGAAAGCTGACACAGCTCACCTGTAGACCTTGAAGGATGGCCAGTTTCAGAGCAGCAATCATCCTCTCTTCCCCTTTCTTTGTGCAAATTTAAGTGCGCAAAGATATTTTTCAAATGTTCAAGATTCCTTTCAATCTTAAAACAAAAGGAAACAAGCCATTTTCAAGATTAAAGCCTTAAATGTAGGAGTCTTTCATCTTATTTATCTGGAATCTCAAAACTAATAAAATAAATTTTAGAAACTGATCAAAAAATTTAAACGTGCATATATACAATTACTAATTTTGGGAATAGTTTCTAAGAATTGACTAAAACTATACATGGGAACTTCAAGTGACATGCTAAAACCCTAACATTGAAAGCTCTACTGGTAATTGGTATAAGAAAAAAATATCAAAATGACATATTTTCATTATTCCAAAACTTGAGATATTTCAACATATCATACAAATGAGATTCTAATTTTAAGTCAAAAATGTAAATCTAGAAGAGAAAGTGTATATTATTATATATACTTGTTTCACAGAAGAAGTATTCCATCTAAATTCTTCCGATTAACTTTATAGTGATGGCAAAACCAATTCAGGGAATTCTAGACATATGAAGTTATATTAGATTTCTAGTAGGGTACTTTTTTTGTTTGTTTCTTTGTTTGAGACACAGTTTTGCTCTTGTTACCCAGCCTGGAGTGCAATGGTGCAATCTTGGCTCACCACAACCTCCACCTCCTGGGTTCAAGCCATTCTCCTGCCTCAGCCTCTCGAGTAGCTGGGGCTACAGGCACGTGCCACCATGCCCAGCTAATTGTTTTGTATTTTTAGTAGAGATGGGGTTTCACCATGTTGACCAGGATGGTCTCAATCTCTTGACTTCGTGATCCACCCACCTCGGCCTCCCAAAGTGCTGGGATTACAGGCGTGAGCCACCGCGCCCGGCCTAGGGTACATTTTTGAATAAAATGCTATTCACATTCTTAACATTTAGTTTTATCATATAAAAATTAATTTATGTTGAAAGTATAACACATATAAAACATTTTTGAAGTGTCATTAAATTTTTTTAGGTATGTTCAAATAACGTGCCATAAAGTGAGAAAAATTGTAGTATAATCAGATGAGTTCACATAAAAATATATACAAGGTATGATTAATATCAAGTTATTTCCATAAGTTTCTCTTATTCTCCTTATTTAAAATAGAGATATTAAAAATTATGTAACTGAGCATTAAGTATTATGGACTGAATTGTATCCCACCGAAATTCACATGTTCAAGTTCTATGCTCCAGTGCCTTTGAAGACCCTATTTCGGTATTTGGAAATACTGGATATCTGAGGCTACCTGAGAACCAAAAAGAGAGGCTTCAGAAGAAATCAGTTGTGCTGACACTTTGATCTTGGACTTCTACCGTTTAGAACTATGAAAAAATTAATTTATGTTGTTTAAGCTACCCAGTCTGTGGTATTTACTTAAAGGACCCCTAGAAAAATGGATACTCTATGTTTCTAAAATGATTTTTTTTCCTAAAAATAACATATAGTAACAAAAGATGTACATTTTCTACAAAATGCATACTCTTACTACATCATTCAAAATAATTTGAGATGCCATATACAGTCAGTATAATTTCATGTTTTAGCTTATTTCTGGAAAAATAGCTTCTCCTTATGTTGAAACTGTTACACTTAAATAGTTTTTAAAAAGTCATCTTTCAATCAAAATAATATTAAAAAACTAGGAAATATGAAATAAAACATGAAAAATATTCATTGACATATTTTACATCAATGAAATGTATTCAATACGTATTTGTAAAATATGTTATTTTACAAATGTCATACTTTGATTATATAGCTCATTAAGAAAATTATACAAATGAGCAAAGTCCAATAGATATGTTGACCCTCATAACTAGTAATGTATGTAACATTATCAACAATCTAGACTATGCATGAGATAATCTGTGAAATATGTGATGTGAGCAATAAAATATGCAAAATCAACAGCTACAGTATATAGCTTACTCAGTAAAACTTGGCAAGCATAACAATTAAACAATTTACCGAAAGAGCAAAATATGCAAAAAAGAGTAAGCAATCTTATTTATTAAACTACAGTAGTGGATCATCAGTAGATAGTTTCAGACAATTTGATTTTAAAAATAAGCTGTTTGAATGATCTATTCTGCTCCATCAGCAAATTATATACCTCAATCATTCAGCTATATGAAAAATTAATTGGCTAACTATGGGATTTTATTATGGCAACAAAGGAAATTCATTGAGACACTAAAGAGTTTATATGCATAATTTTAAAATCTTAAATGGCATCTTAGAGGTTTTTGCAGCTTGCTTCTATTAAATTCCCTTTTTACCTTTTTTTTTTTTTTGGCAGAAGTTGACTGACAGATTATGACAAAATGTAAAATTAAAAGCTTAAAGATAAATAATGAAGAGCTGTTTTCAAGATTTCACATATGATTATGACTTATTAATTAGTACCAGACTATTCCTTCTACCACATACACTAGACAGAACATATCAATCAACTGTTTTCAGAAACTAGATAATAGAGAATACAAGACTGCTATTTCTAAGAACATGGACATTCATTTGGTGGGCCCCATGATATCTCTGGGTCTAAGAATAGGAACAACTTCTCAAGCACACATGAACAGACAAGGTACGAAAAAGAGCACTGAACTGAGAAGGCAGAGATCAGACTTCAAGTCAGCTGGAGCAGAGCATGGGAGAAAAGGTGGTCCTGCAAGAGGAGATCCCCAGTTCTGTGCATGGTTCCCCAGAGAAACTGGGTGAGGGCTGTACTTCATCTATTCAGGGTGAGACAATAGGAAACTGACAATAGCATCAATGTTGTGAGCAGAAATACTAAAGCTTAAGTTGTCCTGGTGATGCTGCATCCTGACAAGTAAGAGCTAAGAGTCCATATTAATGCCCTATTAACATCCCTTCAGATACCTGATATATTACAAAAGTAGCTCCTAAAAGTAAAGACAATGCTCTAGAATAAGACCTACTCTACGCCCCTCTAAACACGCAAAAAGCCTCAAACTAATCCCAAAAAGACATGTAGATATTTGAAGTTGAGTACTGATAACTTATAGGTCTTTGGGAAAAAATTTGGATTTTCCATACATCTAACCAATAAAGCATAATACCAAGTTTACATAAGTTTGTTGAACAAAACTCAGCACTTTTCCAGAAAAGATAATGTAATATAGATTTCTTATAGATATTAACAATAAAACATTATTACATATGCAAAGAAACTAGAATATGGGAAGCTTATTTTTTGTTTTTGAACAGTTAATGGAAAAGAACTATCAAATAGTCCAGGTTTGAAACTTATTACAAACATACAATAAATCAGATATTATAAATATATACATAAAAGTAAAGGAAGGTAAGTTTATAAAATTAAAATGACAGCAAAAAAATATCAACAGAGAAATGAAAATCATAGGAAAATAGGGAAATAAATGCAAGAATTGAAATTTTTTAAATCCCTAATTGGGCTTAATAGTAGTTTAGATATGGCAGAAGAAAAGTTCAGTCAACTTGAAGACAGGATTGATAGTCAATTCCCTATAAGAAAGTTGATATGTAATTCATACTCTATATGGAAGAAGGTAGCTTATATTAATACTTGAATGGAAACTTGCAGTCACTTTGAGATCAAGTTTTATTCTGTTTAGTGTGGTATACTGTTGGAAGTAAAGGCTAAGAAATATGTTCACAAAAAATATTTAGTAGACTTAAAAAATGAAGTAGAAATGATGAAATCACTGTGAGGGAGAAAAATCTGTTGCTTGAAGCAAGAGAGACAAAATTTCCCAATTTATTAAACGTGGGATAGAAGAGAGATTAAGAGGGAGGAATCTAGGAAATGGTGGCCCAAATTTCTCTGCTTGATTAAATGGATGTATGAAAATATGATTATGTTCAAAAACATGTTTTGAACATCTAATACGTAACAGCGGCTGCTTGTGGTGTTGAAGATACAGTACCGTAAGCAACAATACAGTCTACATCACAATCAGGAATTTCTGCTTTTAGGAAGATTTTACATGGTGAATGAGAGAGATAATAAATAACAAAATTATATAAATCATTTTGAAATATTCACATTTTGCGGTGTGAACTGAAAGTCAACAATCAGACTGAGAAAATTGTAGAAATATGATGTTATGACATTCATAAAAATTATCTGAAGTATTATTCAGGAGTAGTTAACATACATTTACCTACTTTTTTGGTCACTGGGAGTATATCTGGTGGAGATTACATAATATTAAAAAAAAAGCAGCATTAAGTAGCAACAACTAATAATCAGTGTAATAATTCTTTTTGGAGAAACTAACTCTGTAGCACAGCCAATTGGTTGTACAAATGACTACATTATACAGTTTTGAATAAGCACACAGCCTAAATGTCTGAAAATAAATGATTGATTCAAAATATATCAGTATGCAAAACAGGATCTATAAAACTCTGAGGAAAGAAATCAATGAACTTGAATAGGTGAAGAGATATTCCATGTTCTTGGGTAGTAAGAGTCAATATTGTCAAGATTCAGTTCTTCCCAAGTTGCCCTATAGAGTCAATGAAATCGCATTCAAAATCCCAGCAGGTTATTTTGTGGATATTGACAAATTGATTCAAAATTTATACAGAAAGAGCAAAGATTCAGAATAATCAACACAATACAGTCAGTCCTCTGTATATACGTGTTCCATATCTTCAAATTCAATCAACAGCAGCTCACATTTTTTGAAAAATAAACAATAAAAAATAACAACATGGAATGAGTGCAGTGGCTCAACATCTATTATCCTGACAATTTTGGGAAGCTGACCAAGTGGATTGCTTGAGTCTAGGAGTTTAAGACCATCCTGGGCAACATAGCAAGACTCTGTCTATACTATATATGTGCACACACACACACACACACAATCCCAGCCGGGTGTGGTTGAGTGTGTCTGTTTCCCAGGTACTCAGGAGGCTGAGACCAGAGGGTTGCTTGAGCCTGGGGGGTCAAGGCTGCAGTGAGCTTAGATGGTGCAACTACAGTCCTGCCTGGGTGAAAGAACAAGACCTTGTCTCAAAAAAAAAAAAAAAAAAAAAAAACAAATATAAATAAGAAACAATACAGCTTAAAAACTTACTTTTCATTGTATTGGCTACTATAAGTAATCAGGGACAATTTAAAGTAACTGGAGAATGTGTATAAATTATATCCAAATACTGTGCCATTTTATATAAGAAACCTGACCATTCACAAATTTTGATATCCAACAGGAGCCCTGGAACCAATCCTCCACAAACACTGAGGGAGGACTGTACTGAAGGAAAAGACTAGAGCTCTTCCATGAGACCTCAGGACTTCAAACCTTGGCAACTACTGATGATTTTGTTACCTTCATAGTTTTACCTTTTCCAAAAAGTCAGGATGGTTGAGATGAAGATAACAAAAACACCAGTAGCTGCCAAGGTTTGAAGGGGAAAGGCAGGGATGTCTAGGTGGAGCTCAGAGGATTTTTAGAGTAGGGAAACTACTTTATGTACTATTATGTTGGTCATTACACATTTGTCCAAACCCATGAAATGTACAACACCAAGCTTGAACCCTAATGCAAACTATAGATTTGGGGGTAATTATGATTTGTCAATGTAGATTCCTCTATTTTAACAAATATACGACTCTAATGGCAGATGCTGATAATAAAAGGGGTTGTGTATTTGTTAAAGTGGGGGACATTTGGGAAATCTCTGTACCTTTCTCTAAACTTTACTGTGAATCTAAAACTGCTTTTTTAAAAAAAAGTCTTAAAAAAGCACATGTTAGTACAATTAGTATTTCCCAAGACTCTGTTCATCAAAATCATCTTATTAATGGTTCATTTTTCTTTGTAGACCTTGAGAGAGTTACACATTTTCCTACTTTACTCAAATGAGTAAACATTTCCGGTGGTGGATATGGAGAAGCTATTTTGAAAGCAATCTCTGAAATGATTTTCATGTAGGAGCAGTCACTTATGCATACAATGAAATACTATGTTAGCATCAAATAGTTTGTGGCAGAATAATTAATGACACATAAAATGCCTAGTATATACTACACCGTTAAGCAAAAGAGTACTAAGAAGTATGTTCATCATAATATGATGTTGTTACACGTAAGGAAACACATGCACAGAAACACACGCTCAGTTTCACATAGTAGTTTTTGTAGCACTAAATAGAGGAACACATTTAAACAATAATTATGCTTGCAAATAAAGCTATAACAAATAATATTTAATGATTTACATTTAGACGCCTATGTCATGATATTCAGGTGCTTTTCCTCCCTTGTCTTAAATTTAAAAACTTAATTGAGAGGGTCTTCATAATTGTATTCCAAAGAAGGCTATTATTTGGAATTGTAGAGAGCTGCAGGAGCACACATTCTAAAAACAGAAGTCAGAACCATCATTTTGTTGACTTGATCAGACTGAGAGCGCAATGTTGATATGGCTTGCTATTTAGTGCATTTTAATAGCATCACTAAAAAACTGACACTAGAGATGAAAATTCAAATCCCAACTCTTAATAAATTAACAAAATGATTACAAATTTCTTAAACTTCATTATTTCTCTCACCCTTAGGCCTATTTACCTTTACAGAAACTCTTCATATTTACAAAGTCATTCAGATTGAAAATAAAGGCAACTTAATAGGAGCTTGAAGAGAGAATTCAGATGAAAGATTCCAGGAACATCAAAAACAATCCTCACAACCCCTGTTCAGCAGTACTCTAACTGAAAATAATTAACATTTATGTTTTGAAATATGACGACGACAATATGGGGGCAATTTATTATAAACTATATAAATTTATTTATTAAAAATGTTTGGTAAATACTGTCTTTCTCTTTAATATTTTGAATAACAGTTTGGTCTACAGTAAATGTGTGGAATATACTTTCAAAAAATTAGCATTTAACAAAATAATTATAATTGGGGTGAGGGCAACTTGCTTTCAGATCTGAGGCACCCCAGGATGACCCTTATGTGCCCTTTCTGCTCTTGTAGAAGTCCTTCACCCAGAGAGGATAATAAGAACAATTAAGAGCCAATTCATTTTATCTGCAACCTCACCAATATATGTTTTCTTTTTTTAGTAATAGACATTCTAACTTGTGTGAGATGGTATCTCGTGGTTTTGAAATATATTCCTGTAATGATCGGTGATGTTAAGCTTTTCTTCATATGATTGTTGACTGCTTATATGTCTTCTTTTTTTTTTTTTTGATTTTAGTTATGTGTTTTTCTTTTTTATTTTATTTTTTTTTTAATTGTACTTTAGGTTCTGGGGTACATGTGCAGATCATGCAGGACTGCGTGTATGTCATTCTTTTAAGAAGTGTCTGTTCATGTCTTTTGCCCAATTTTTAATTTTTTAAATCATAAATCTGTTTCAGTTCCTTATAAGTGCTGGATATTAGACTTTTACCCAATGCATAATTTGCAAAACTTTTCTCCCGTTCTGTAGGTGGTCTGTTTACTCTGTTGATAGCTGTTCAGAAGCTCTTTAATAGATTCCCTTTGCCAGTGTTTGCTTTTGTTGCAACTGCATACATGGTGGGACTATAAATTAGTTCAAACATTGTGGAAGACAGGGTGGTGATTCCTCAAAGACCTAAAGACAGAAATACCATTCGACCCAGCACTGCCATTATACCCAAAGGAGTACAAATCATTCTTTTATAAAGACACATACATGTATATGTTTTTTGCAGTGTTATTCACAGTAGCAAAGACATTTAATCAACCTAAATACCCATCAATGATAGACTACATAAAGAAAACATGGTACATATACACCATGGAATATTATGCCACCATAAAAAACGACAAGATTGTATTCTTTGCAGGAACATGGATGGAACTGGGTACCATTATCCTTAGCAAACTAACATAGGAACAGAAAACAAAATAGGCATGTTATCACTTCGAGGTGGGAGCTAAACGATGAGAACACACGAACACAAAGAGAAAAACAATACACATTGGGGCATATTGGAGGTTAGAAGGTAGGAAGAAGGAGAGAATCAGGGAAAATAACCAATGGATACTCAGCTTAATACCTGGGTGATGAAGTAGTCTGTATGACAAAACCCCATGACATACGTTTTCTGGTGTAACAAATCTGCACATCCTGCACATGTACCCCTGAACTTAAAATAAAATTTAAAATAAACAAGTAAATAAAACAAGTAAATAAATGTCCAGCATTCCAAAAAGAGCCAATTCTATTATCTACTCATTGAAGCAATTACATAATAGGTTTAACTGTTGTTTTATTTTATTATTTATTTTTTTATATACTTATATTTATTGGGTTAATCTCTAAATGAAGTTTTCTTATACAGTGAAAAGTGTGTTATTATTTACCCAAGGATTAATTAATGATGGTCTCACATAAGTAGAAAAATATTTAAAAATTTAGATTATGGAGTAAGTAAATAACACAAAACATGTAGTGGAAGCTTTTGCTCTGAAACATTACTAGGGCTATGAGAACATTCCCCAATCCACTTCCATATGTAATTCTGTATATATCAACAATGATGGATCACTGATGTTTGTTTTATGAGTGTTTAAAATTTTTAGACAGGAATGCTTGTTACAGGATATTTGGGCATAATACTGAATGCCTATTCAACAGTAATTGCTAAATAAATGAGGCTGGCACTAATGCTGAGGGAGACTTCAAGTGAGTATAGAAGTGAGTAGAAAAAGAGATTGAATCTAAATCTAAAATTTGAAATGTTTTACCTTATATAAATTTATTGTAAGTTTTCTACATCTTTGAAAAGATCAAAAACAGTGAAAGAAAAAACAGGATAATAAGGACATAGGTTGCAGAACTCTTTGTGATTATGAGTGGTAATGTAAGAGTCTGCCAAAATTGTTTTATTCAGAATTGACTTTCAATAAATAAAAGTTACATCTTCTTGGATGCAGTATACTGTAGTAAAATGAGGGCTTCAAATTTCAATTCTAATATCTTTTTGACCCTGTATCAAAGTCACTTACTTCTCTGAACCTTTATTCCTTTGCATTAAAAGAGAGAAATAATACTTATACAGGCTTCTTGACCTTAGCTGTATAACTTTGCCATTCTCAATGGCAATTTCTCTAAGCCTAAAATGAAAATGATTACACTAAGTTTGGTATATAATTGTGGCAATCAAATTCATAATTATTGATATATGATTATAATTTAAAACATGTGCCTATACTTTTATATTGTATATGAATATATAATAATGTATATATGCAATATTTAACCCAACATTAAAAATTTGTAAGTTCTTAGTAAATTTCTGTCTCATTCCCTTTTCTTTTTAGTTGTAATTTTTACAAATGGCACCAATATTTGCTTGTGTGAAAAAATTAGAGAGTGTGATGACATATACATTTTTTTGAGTCAAATTTTGGGATAGAAAGTTATGTTGAATTTCAAGGAATCTCCCAAAGTTGTTTCAATCTCCTGGAATTTCAGAAATAACATGTCATGAAAAATACATAAACTTGCCTGCAGTGGTTTGTATGTCTGCAAACATCTCTAGATCACATTTAGATAGATAGATTTTGATGTGGAAAGTGAAATGAGAGGAGAATTTGAGGAATAAAGCTTTTATAAAGTAATATTTCTACACTTTCAGATTGGAGGTCTGTCTGCCAATGGCTGGGATGCTTGTTTCTTTTTAGAACTTTGCTTTATATTGGACTGTCATATTCAAAGTGAGATTTTCTTCTTCAAACCCGTCTTAGTAATTAAATGAGAAATCATCTTATAAAACAATTAGAACCACCAAACTTGATATCCTAGCCAATCCAAAAGAGATAATTTCACATTGGCTTTCAGAATAAGCATAGCTAAAGATCACTCTGTTTAAAGTAACTTCATTACTGTTAATTTTCTTAATCCAAACTTAGGGCAAGACATTTACAATGATGTCACATTTTTACATTACAGTAAATTGATCAGTTGCTGAATCTTATTAGGGGAATAAAACTGAGTTATTTGTTCTATATTATACCATAATGTGAGTGAACAAATTCCTAGGTTGTTATAGAATTTTACAATACAACACCAAAAATAAAGGGCCCTAGGTCTTACTTTTAAGTGTTCAGTGAAGAGAATAATTTCTTCTGTATATGCTTTTTAAATTTATAATTGCCTATTATTATTTATGGCTGCTTAATACATCCTCCTAACATCTTCAACAGAGAAGCAAAATAAAAACGGTGAAAATGCTTTTAAAAGTAGTCTGCTTCAGAAGTTAAATGAGGTTGGTGGACAAGAGTCACAAAGGTCTAATAGTGTTGCTTAATGATGGTGATAAAGCCATCATAAATACTGTAGAAAAGCCTATATAAATGCAAAGCAGTAGTTGCAGTGGTGACAGGAGAAAAACGGAATATATCTTTTACTTTAAGTTTTTATGTTTGACTTCTTTGTTCTTGCCTGACTTGACAATGTTACAACATCACAATATTGGGTTCTCTTTAGCCCTGTTGACATCAATGCCCCTGTGTATTTATGCTTATATGGCACACGGTTAATAGAAGATCTGCCACAACTACTCAGCTATTAACATTGAGATCTTTGGAGACTGTATGAACACCTTTTAACCCTGAATTGTTTTTTGTTTTTTTAAAATAATGAAAATATTTGGAAGAAAAAATAGGATTGATGTCCCTGCTGTTCGAGGCTCTAGTTCACAGTTACCACCTCAATGTTGCAAAATGCTGAGGATGCAGTTGAGATAGGGAAGGTGTGGAGTTTCCATTGACTGATGGAAAAAGGAATGACCTTATGGATAAAGGCTTAAACATAAGGCCTAACACCATAAAAACCCTAGAAGAAAACATAGGCAAAACCATCCAGGAAATAGGCATAGGCAAGGACTTCATGACTAAAACACCAAAAGCATTGGCAACAAAAGCCAAAATAGACAAATAGGATCTAAATAAACTGCAGAGCTTCTGCACAGCAAAAGAAACAATCATTAGAGTGAGCCAGTAACCAACAGAATAAGAAAAAATGTTCGCAATCTACCCATCTGACAAAGGGCTAATATCCAGAATCTACAAAGAACTAAAACAGATTTACAAGAAAAAAACAAACAAACCCATTCTAAAGTGGGTGAAGGATATGAACAGACACTTTTCAAAAGAAGACATTTATGAGGCCAACAAACATAGGAAAAAATGCTCATCATCACTGGTCATTAGAAAAATGCAAATCAAAACCACATGAAGATACCATCTCATTCCAGTTAGAATGGCAATCATTAAAAAATCTAGAGACAACAGATGCTGGAGAGAATGTGGAGATATAGGAACACTTTTACACTGTTGGTGGGAGTGTCAATTAGTTCAACTATTGTGGAAGACAATGTGGTGATTCCTCAAGGATCGAGAAGTAGAAATTCCATGTGACTCAGCAAACCTGTTACTGGGTATATACCCAAAGGAATATAAATCATTCTATTATAAAGACACATGCACACGTATGTTCATTTTGGCACTGTGTACAATAGCAAAGACCTGGAACCAACCCAAATGCTCATCAATGATAGACTGGACAAGGAAAATGTGGCATATATACACCATGGAATACTATATAGCCATAAAAAATGATGAGTTCATGTCCTTTGTAGGGACATAGATTAATCAGGAAACCATCATTCTCAGCAAACTGACACAAGAACAAAAAAACAAATACAACATGCTCTCACTCATAGGCAGGTGTTGAACAATGAGAACTCATGGACACAGGGAGGGGAGCATCACACACTGGGGCCTATTGTGGGGGAAAAAGGGAAGGACAGCGGGGAGTAGGGAGGGTGGGGAGGGATAATTTTGGGAGAAATGCCAGATATAGATGATGGGGATGGAGGTAGCAAACCACATTGCCAAGTATGTACCTATGCAACAATCCTGCATGTTTTGCATATGTACCCCAGAACCTAAAGTGCAATAAAATATTAAATTTTTTTTTAAAACCCAGGATTTAAAAAAAAATACTTAATTTCCTGAATCTTAGATATTAAAAAATATTTTTGTTGTTTTTCTATAAGATCAAAGATAGTAGCAACTAATTTTATGAGTTTATTTATAACTAACTTCAATAGAATTAACTTTCTTTGCACTTATTAAAATATGACACTGACTCAGGAGGGTGAGGCAGGAGGATTGCTTGAGGCCAGGAGTTTGGGACAAACCTGACCAATGTAGCAAGATGCCACAGCTAAAAGGGAAAAAAAAAATTAGGTGGGCATGGCGGTACACACATGTAGTCCCAGCTACTTAGGAGGCTGAGGCGGGATAATCACTTGAGTTTAGGAGTTTAAGGTTGCCGTGAGCTATGATCACACTATTGCCTGGTAATCTCAAAAAATAAATAAAAAAGACACTTGAAGTTACAATTTTTATCAGTATTTATGTTCTCAAACTGTGTTAATAATCTAGCTATATAGCATGGTACAGCCATTTCATTATAGTTTATTACAATGATTGTCTTCCTTTTTATCCATCCCCTTCATATTCTTTAAAACAATTACATATCCAATGGAGAAATAACCTCTGATTTTTGTTGCAATAACTGAGAATGTCATAAAAAGGTGTAGAGATTATGGCTAATATTTAAAATATTAGCAACTTATAATACTTTATGTAAAGGACTAGGTTGTTTTTCTTTGGCTATGAATGTACTGCCATGTTCTCCAAATTTAAAAACTGCAGATCACAGAGCAATGAACATCCATGTTACTTCCTGAAATAAATTTGATTTTGCCTACAGGGTAGAAATTAAAAAGAATCCAAAGTGGGGAATATAGTTCTCAAATGATTAGTACTGCTTCTTTGGTTCCACCTGGGATGATTTTCCTTATTATTGGCAAATAAGCACAAGAGTTGTGGCTGATACTGAGCAAACCTGAGACCCTAGAGATGTGAAAACGACATTATTATATACGGTCATTTGTTACCCTGCAAAAATAAGATCAGCAGACATTTCCACATGCCAGTCAGTCACAATTACATGCTTTATAACCTCTGACGACAGCACATTGGGTAGTGGGTAACATCACCAAGGACACTCTACAACTAAATGTGTGTCCTGGACTACACATGTGGTTTTCACATTAGTTCTAGCTTTCTCAACTGATAAGGTACTTTTCAGCATACTCTGAGACTCTCAATTTTTTTTTTTTTTTTTTTTATGTAAAATGATTTTTTTTTTTATCTTAAATTTTTTTTTTCCCCATTTATTTATTTTATTGCATTTTACATTTTGGGGTACATGTGAAGAACATGCAAAATTGTTGCATAGGAACACACGTGGCAGTGTGATTTGCTGCCTTCCTCCCCATCACCTACATCTGGCATTTCTCCCCTTGCTATCTCTCCCCAGCTTCCCACCCCCCACCCTCCCTCCCCTATTTCCCCCCAACTGACCCCAGTGTGTAGTGCTCCCCTCCCTGTGTCCATGTGTTCTCATTGTTCAACACCCGCCTATGAGTGAGAACATGCGGTGTTTGATCTTCTGCTCTTCTGTCAGTTTGCTGAGAATGATGGTTTCCAGGTTCATCCATGTCCCTACAAAGGACCCAAACTCATCGTTTCTGATGGCTGCATAATATTCCATGGTGTATATGTGCCACATTTTCCCTATCCAGTCTATCGTCGATGGGCATTTGGGTTGGTTCCAGGTCTTTGCTATTGTAAACAGTGCTGCAATGAACATTCGTGTACACGTGTCCTTATAGTAGAACGATTTGTAATCCTTTGGATATATACCCAGTAATGGGATTGCTGGGTCAAATGGAATTTCTATTTCTAGGTCCTTGAGGAATCGCCACACTGTCTTCCACAATGGTTGAACTAATTTACACTCCCACCAA